>NW_015174293.1:450917-452485 GCF_001447785.1 Gekko japonicus
TTAACATAAGAACACAAGAGAAGCCAGTGTTGGATCAGGCCAGTGGCCCATTCAGTCCAACACTCTTCTGTGTCACACAGTGGCCAAAAACACCAGGGGCCATCAAGAGGTCCAGCAGTGGGGCCAGGACACCAGAAGCCCACCCACTGTTGCCCCCTCCCCCAAGGACCAAGAAGACAGAGCATCCCTTGCCCCAGACTGGGAGTTCCTATAAGAACACAAGAGAAGCCAATGTTGGATCAGGCCAGTGGCCCCTCCAGTCCAACACTCTGTGTCACACAGTGGCCAAAAATACCAGGTGCCCACAGGAAGTCCAGCAGTGGGGCCAGGACACGAGGAGCCCTCCCACTGTTAACTTCCCCCCCCCCAAGCACCAACAATACAGAGCATCCCTTGCCCCAGACTGTTCCTATAAGAACATAAGAGGAGCTAATGTTGGATCAGGCCAGTGGCCCATCCAGTCCAACACTCTTCTGTGTCACACAGTGGCCAGAAATACCAGGTGCCCTCAGGAGGTCCACCAGTGGGGCCAGGACACGAGGAGCCCTCCCATTGTTGCTCCCACCCCAAAGCACCAAGAATACAAAGCATCGCTTGCCCCAGCCTGAGAGTTCCTGTGTATACCTTGGGACTAATGGCCCCTGATGGACCTCTGCTCCAGATGCTTATCCAATTCCCTCTTGAAGCCGTCCATGCTTGTAGCCGCCACCCCCTCCTGTGGCAAATGGAGCATAACAACTAAGAACAGCTAACTATTTTTTAAAGATATAATGAATTCAGAAGTAGTTGCAACACATTTGAGAACCGCTGGCTCCATGAGAGCCAAAGGCCTGCACGGTCAGGAAGAGCCCCGGGAGAGTCCTGCTGGTTCTCTTGTTCTCCTCTCTGTGCACCAACACTGGACTGCCGGGGTTCGTTCCACGAGGGCACCCAGCCTCAGAGTAAGCCTCGAACACCTTTTGCCTGCCATGCGCTGCGTGCGAGGAGGGGCCGCGGCTCAACAGCAGAACCTTTGCTTGGCACACACACACACACACAGAGCCCCCCCCCCGTTCCGTCCCTGTCGGCATCTCCAGCTGAAAGGACCGGGCAGCGGGTGATGGGAAAGGCCTCCCCTGCCCGAGACCCTGGAGAGCCCCTGCCGGCCGGCCTGAGCAGGCAATGCGGGTCTCTATGGACCGGGGGGGGGGGGTCTGAATCAGAACAAGGAGGCTTCAGCCGCCCTGAGCCTGCTCCGGCAGGGAGGGTGGGGGATAGATCGAATCAATCAATCAATCAGTCAATCAGTCAATCAATCAATCAATCAATCAATCAATGCTGTCCCTAACTGAAAGTGGAACTGCCTGGATTCAGCCTTTAATTCGAGAATTCAGGACAGACCATAACAACATGTTTATTGACTTCATTTATACCCTGCCTCCCCCCCCCCCCCCCCCCCCGCCCCAAAGCTGCAGACATTTTCCTCCTCCCCTCCCTCTCTATCCTCACCGCAGTCCTGCTTCGCTGGCAGAGTGGGGGATTCGCACCTGAGTCTCCCAGATCCAGTTCTGAAACTCTAACCACCACAG
>NW_015174293.1:452603-458902 GCF_001447785.1 Gekko japonicus
TTCTCCCTCTCCTGCAGCTCGTGGCATTTTAGAGTTCACTGAAAAGGGTATGGTTGCTTGCACTGCAGCAGGGAACTCTTTCCTTTTCAGGCAGATAGTAACTACAAAAAAACCCCTTTACCAAGTATCAAGGCTGAGAAACTTAACACAAAAAGTGATAAACACACACCCTTGACAAATCCTACAGAAGTGAGTCCGTCTAGACAGGAAGCAATGAGCAATTAAGTGCACCAATCGAACGGCGCAGGTTACTAAGGATTTTTGCTTCAGCGGGAGTTTACTCTTGGGACGCCAACGCACTCATACTCCAAACGATATTTTTGGATGAGGCTCCATCTCACATTCCCCTTCACCTAAAGAGGAAGTCCCCTTCTAAAGTCACACAGACCCAATTCACCATTTGACTTCTTTTGTTCTGAAATAAAACACGCACAGCCCAATCCACAGGCCCACCACTGTGGAAGTCCCGATATCCTGGACCTGCCTAGAGGGGCTTTTTCCCCCCAGTGCTGCATATCGAATAGAAAGACCAGTAAGGAAATTGCCAGAAAACGGTCCTGTGGAACAGAGAGAAGAAAGAGGGGATTCTATAAAATACTGGGATCAAGACGCCTTGCAGTGAAACAGCTCAGCTTTATTTAGTGATTTCAGGAACAAGACAGACAAACAGGGAAAACGGCCCTGTTTACAAAGCCTGCACAGCCCACACCCCTTTCCCAACATGCACAGCTATAGGTACAAGTCCTGAACCATTCGCTCCTGATTGGCCCCCTCCCAGAGTCCCGAGCTCAATATATAACAGGTTCCTTCCTCAAATATGAGCATAAACTAGAGCCAGAAGAGATGGCCGAACTGTCAGTCATCTCTTGGCCCCACTGCTGGACCTCCTGATGCCCCCTGGTATTTTTGGCCCCTGTGTGACACAGAGCGTGTTGGACTGGATGGGCCACCGGCCTGGTCCAACGTTGGCTTCTCTTGTGTTCTTATGTTCTCTTATGGATCAAGGCAAGAGGAGCCGTAGCCGTGGGGCACAGCGGTTCTTCCCCAGTGTTGGGTATTACAAGTTAAAATTACACTCAGTGTATATGGGGTTAAATGTTTGTTTGTGTTGCTCACAGGAAATCACATGTTTCATGTAACCAATGTTAGTTTAGAACTACAAGCCCGGGAAAATCCTCCCTGATCTAGGAGTTTCATTGGAAGCAAAGTGTCAAAGTGTTTTAGCATTTTATGGCTTCTCTTCCCGTCTTTGTCTGCTGTTCTCAAGAAGAAGTAGAGAAGCCATTATCGCTCTCTTCTAGTCTTGTCTTTGTAGTGTAAAGATGTAGGGAATTTAGCTCTGTTGTTATTTTCTTCCCAGTTACCCTTCCCCATGCTAGAATGTAGTAAAAACTTTCTATTTTAAACACACATGGACTCTGAGTCTGAATTATTTTACTCTGGCACTGCTAAGCTATTTTATCTCTGCTAAAAACCAATTTTAAAAACCCAACACCCAGGCTCAGTTGCTAGCATCCAGTTCCAAGGATCTCAGGGAAGCTCTCTGCCTGACTCTTTGGCTGTGTTGCTACTCAGAGTAAACAAACCATCGCCCCAGAACTGGAGGGCAGGTGACGGAAAGGCAGCCCTGAGACCAGACAACCAAGGGCAAGATGGCAGCCGCTCGCTCGCTCGCTCGGAGGGCCTTTCCCCTCAGAGGGTGACAGTCAACCCCAGCTGCACACTTTCTCGGGGGATCAGCCATGCCCACAAACATAACATTTTAAGGGTAGAAACACAAAGGCAATAAAGAAACGATGCGAGAAGTGCTGTGCTTGGTCTGCTGCAGGAGAGCTAGATGTCGAGCCCACCGGCACCTAAGAGGCCCCCCGAGGAGACCACTTCAGGGGTGGGGGAGACTTAAGCTTGCCAGAGCTACGGAGGGGAGGCTGGACTCTGAGAGGCTGAGAGCCTGGAAAGGGTCTTGGTGGTCTCTAAGGGACGGCTGAGGGGGCCGCAGTGGCTAAAGCGATTAAGGCGCTGAACTTCAGGCTGTGGAAGGTCGGTAGTTCGGCAGTTCGAGACCCGAGTGTGCCGTGTGACGGAGTGAGCTCCCGTCTCTGGCCCCAGCTCCTGCCAACCGAGCCGTTCGAAAGCAAGAAACTGCAAGTAGATAAACAGGTACCGCTTTGGTGGGAAGGTAACAGCGTTCCATGCGCCTTGGTGTTTAGTCATGCTGGCCACATGACCACAGAGAAGTCTTCGGACAGTGCTGGCTCTTTGGCTTGGAGATGAGCACCACACCCTAGAGTCGGATCCAACTGGCTTTTGAGCAAGGGAAACAAACCATCATGGGGCTCGGCAGTGTAGCTGCAAGGCCGGCGGCCGCGGCTGGGACTGTTGGGGGCGGGGCATGTGGCCTTATGACACACTTCCGGTGATGTCAGGGGGTGTGGCCTTATGACACACTTCCGGTGATGTCAGGGGGTGTGGCATATGCTAATGAGTTATGCTAATGAGTTCCCCTAGCTCCTTTTCTACTAAATGACCCCTGAATCTAGCTATAAATAAATAGGAACAATTAACGTGGAGGTGAAGAGAAGCCGAGATCGGAGCTGGCTTGTACTGGATGGGCAGCAGGAGTGGGGGGGGGCAGGAGGAAGGGGACTGTCCATCCTCCCTTCCTGACCTGGATTTGGAAGAAGAGCCCCATGGCTGCTGCTGCTGCTGCCACCACTGTCCTGCAGTAAGTTAGTTTTCAGAGAGGCCGGGACGGGCCCTTCCCAGCCACGGCAACTCTGCACACCTCCCCCCCCCTCCTGGGCCGTCACAGTTAGGGGTCGCAAGGGGGGGCCGTTCTGTGGCAGAGGCCCATGTGACGATGGAGTGAGTCCCTCTGTCTCTTGGAAGGGTTGGCTTAACTGTATTGTTTCCAAGGCTTTAGTGCTACATTGTCAGAGGTATAACAATTAACTGAAGTTTACTTAAGGGAGACACTGATTTGGAGCAGACCAGGCAAGGCAAGCCTGAAGAGGGTGGTGGCAGGGTGTGTGTGTGTGTGGGGGGGGGGAGGATGCTTAGCTCAGAAGAAAGTCAGCAGCGATGGACGGGCACAGCAGCGTCTTCCACAACAGCAGCCCAAGTCAAGTGTTCATAATGGCTGCAGCAGAGAACTTCTCTTTGCTAAGCCACCCAAGGGAGAATGTGCCACCAGCTCAAGGATGACGCCGGCTCCTTCGCTGCAACAGCCCTTTTGAGTTTGCTGAGTGGGGTTCTGTGGCATCTCCTACCACCAGTGCCCTGGCCTGAGAGAGAGAGAGCGAGGCCCTGGGTGACAGCCTGCGGTCTCAGAAGTGAGTCAGAGCAGGCCGGAGAAGAGCGAGAGCTGGACCGGGGAGAGGGGGGGGTGTCTCTCTCTCCAAGAGGATTCCGTTGCAAAGGCTTTATTAGGAAAGTCGTGAGCAAGTAACGGGTCTTGTGTAACAGAAAACCGGGAAGTACAAATCAGTTCCACCCAAATCTTTAAACCACAAGTTTCAAAACATGGTCTCCTCTCAGTCCAGATTGGGAACATGTCGGAAGGCAGCAGGAAGGTGGGGTGACTCAGGGCCCATCCCGGGGCACAGAGAACAGCCTGTTCAGGTCACAGACAGGAACCCCCCCCCTCCCAAAGTTTCATGATGCTGAGATAAGGGACAGCAGCAGTGTGGTCTGACTTCGCTGGGATGACGACGTTGGATTCATGCTGATGTTTGTGGGAGTGGGAAAACACTCGGAGGGTCCAACACAACAGCAACTAGCTCAAAAGTCTGTGGAAGCTCACTTACTTGATCGCAGCCCTTTCAGTTATTGGCTCAGCCCTGGCAAGACGTCCTTGGTAGAAATATACAAACACACCAAGGCTCCCTCTCAGCTGTGGAGTCTTGTGAGCAAAAATTCTACTTTGTGAGTTCCTGGCTTTAAAGTTATGAGTGAGCGATTGGCTACTGCATAAATCAGTTTGCTCCAGAGCCACATCCTTCCTCAACTAAGACAAAAATGTGTGAACCGGAGGCTAAAGAACTGTGAGCTAGCTCACCTCACACTAACTCATCTTAGAGGGAACACTGGAACACACTATTTTGATGCTTTTCCATTTTTGTTCATATTTATTGTGAGAATTGTCCTGTCTATTGTCTTTGCTAGTTTGCTCATTTTGCTTGGTACTTTGATGGAAATTTCCTGCATCATTTTGGGGGATTTTTTTTTACTATAAACTATTTTAAAAGCATTTTTATGACACATGCCATTGCATCATTTTGGGGCATTTTTTTTTTTTACTATAAACCATTTTAAAAGCATTTTTATGGCACGTGCCATTGTACACCATTTATATGCTAAAAGACAACAATGTTAATGAGAACATTCCTGTTGATTTTTGTCATTCTTATCAAGAGAAAGATCACAATTTCACCCCAAGCACGAAACAAAAAATAAAAACACAACAAAACAAAAACCCTCTCCAACGTTTAGAGTTCACAGAGTTTGCCAACCCCTCTCCCACCTGAAGACTGTGGTTGTAAATGCCAAGACTTCTACTTCAGCGGGGTCATCTTCTCTTTATAAGGGCTCAACAACCAGTTAGCCATCAGCAGTGCTAGCCCGGCAAGTTTGCCTGGGCCAGCGTTGGAATCCAGGAATCGAGGGATCTGCACCTGTGTGTTACCACAGCCCCCCCCCCCCCTTCCCCCTGGGCCGCAGGCTGGGCTTCCCGCCTGGCCCCCTTCCGGCCCTGAAGCCGGGCTAGGAGGTTACTGGGGGCGGGGGGGGGGGGTGGGGGGGGGGGGGGAGGGCGGTAGGGCAGGGGCTCAGTTGACCCCCCCCCCCCGGCACCCCTTCTGACGTGAGAGTGAGACTCCCCACCCCAGCCCTGCTCCTCACGCCAGCCCAGGGGGGCGGCCTGGCCGGGCCAGCCCTCACCCCCCCCGGACCCTGTAGTCTGCAGGGCCAGCCGTCCTTGGCCCAGGGGGGCGGCAGAAGAAACCGAACTCTGGACAATGAACCGGATTCAGACCAAAATGAAACGTCCCGATTTAAAGGAAACAGGAAAAAAAGATCAGAATTCATATTTGTCTTGAATGAGTGGTGATTTCTACTTCCAGTCTCGAGTTTTACTTTAAAAACAACAACCTTAAACTGGCCATTTCTAGAAGGAAGAACATCAGGATTTGTACTTGTGGATCGTTACACTGGAAAATAATAGATATGGACAGAAATAAGATGCACGCATGCCACAGAAGGAGCTAGTAGCATACAGCAGCAGAGGCGGAAGCCTGGTGATACCTGCTCTGAATGTTCCTCTGTCTGTTTAGGAACAACTTCCTCCAAGCAGGAAACCAGCCGGGCGGAAGACAGCCGGATGACAGCTCCCCCCCCCCCCACCTGCTGTGTACATTTTCTTTTGGCAAGGATTTTAAGGAGGGATCCCTGACCAGTGTAGCTTGGAGCAGTACCAGCCAGTCCCCCTGAAAAGTACACAGACGGAGAGTGACTTCAGCTCAGCATACCTTTACTTAGTTCAGAACAAGACAACCTTAACCGGCTCGCGGGCCGGTTTATATGTGCTCCTGTTCTACACCCTAAACACCGCCCCACGCCAGTGAGTGGCTATTTTACAGTGGCCGAGATTTCCATAGGCTCTCTGCCGGGAGCCAAGCCCTCCGATAGGTGTGGGCTGGGATCCGCTTGCCCCTTTGTTCTCATGACCGAAGCTCGGCTGCTTCACCCGACTGCATGGCGACCTGGCCGCCTCCGCGGTCGGGGATGAATACATGACACCCCCACTTCAGCACGGGTGTTTCTATTGATTGGCACCCCGGTTTTCTCCCGGAAGGTCCCCCCCCCAGTGTTCCCTCTAAGCTGAGTTAGTGTGAGCTAGCTCACAGTTTTTGAGCCTCTGGCTCACACATTTTTGTCTTTGCTCAGGAAGGAGGGCTCCAGAGCAAATTAATGTATGCAGCAGCCAAATCACTCGCTCACCACTTTAATGCCAGGAGCTCACCAAGTAGAATTTTGGCTCACAAGACTCCACAGCTTAGAGGGAACATTGCCCCGCCCCCCCGTGTCTGCCTCTTGCCCGAGGGCTCACGGCTCTGGCCACACCCGAGCGCTACAGGACCTGAGGAGGAAGGAAGGGGCGAAAACCTCCTCCTCCTCCTCCGCACAATGGATGGGGCCCCTGGTAGGGTGGCCCCTCCGCTCTTTCTACGCTGCCTCTCCAGACAACTTGCTGGAGGTGACTTACAAACCATCTATAATATGACCATCCAGTGGTCCTGCTG
>NW_015174293.1:459181-462007 GCF_001447785.1 Gekko japonicus
CCCCCAGTGTTGAGAACATGCAGAGCGAAGGTGCCAGACGCAGAATCGCCCATTGTGCTGTTGCCAGACTGCAAAGGACACATTTCAGCCGGTGAACTGACTGCATTTCTTTAAGCATTTCCTTTCAGCTAAAAGAGATCGATACATTCCAAACAAGGACAGAAGGCAGGTCTTTGGGGAAGCTGGGCAGCGAGGGGAGAGAGGGCCCCCCCCCCGCACTCCTCCTGCCTCGACCGTCCCTGCCAGACCCAGGACTGTGGCGCAAGACGGACGGACGGAGGAGGAGGAGGAGGAGAGGAAACGTCTGCAGCCTCCCTCCCTCCCTCCCGAGCAAGAGGACCTTTCTGATTCATGGGCCAGAATCCGCAGCCCTCAGAAGACTCCTCCGTTGGTCAGACTGTGTATTTAAAGACTCAGCAAATAGCTGCCCTTGTATCAAAGACCCTTTCAACACGGGCAGACCGGAGGGGTGGGAGGCCACTCAGAGGTTTATTTGAAGCCCAGCTGGCCCTGGCTTCGTGGGAAATCACGTTGGCATTCAGAGCCAAAACTATGTTTCCTCACGACGACGGGCAGCAAACTGGACCGCAGGTGGCTGCAGTTCTGTTGAAAATCAGATCAATCATGTAGCAGAATCTTGATAATTGGGGGGGGGGGAACCCTATGCATTTGAGTTCTCAAGATGATTCACGTGTGTGTATTTGGGGGAGAAGACGAACTCCGGAGTTCTGGCATTCAGTGATGATGCCTTCCCTACTCTGCCCTGCTGCCTCAACGCGACCATCTCCATTGTCTTAGAATTGTCAGCTGTTGCCGTGGTTATGTGCGGCCTGGGGGGGGGGATGACCAAATCCCTGGCGCCAAGATGTTCTGTGACAAGGGCAGTTATCCCCACGTGGGCAGGCAAAAGTCTTCTCCAGGCACCTCTCCCTGGTGGTCACGTGGCCCTGGTCCTTGAACTAAGCCCATGTGGCCCTGGAACGGCTTTAGTAGGTAAACTGCCTCTCCACAATCATCTCCCTCTCTCCACCTGGATTCCTGAAGTCCCAGATATTAGCTCTGGCAAAGGCGCAGGGTAATATTTTCAGGAATGATTATCTTAAAATGCTCCTCAGATCCTACAGAACTGAAGCACCAATGCAGAGCAGTGAACCACACATCAGCAAAAAGGATATTTGACTGGATAATGAAGCACTACTGTGAGTCTTGGGGTAAAAATATCATACAAAGAGCAGAAATGAAATTAAAAATAAGAAATGGGAGACTAAGAAGGGGCCGTGGCTCAGTGGCAGAGCATCTGCTTGGCATGCAGGAGGTCCCAGGTTCAATCCCCGGCATCTCCAGTTCAAAAGGACCAGGCAGTAGGGGACATGAAAGACCTCCACCTGAGACTCTGGAGAGCTGTAAAGAGGGGTTGTGGTTCAGTGGAAGAGCCTCTGCTTGGCATGCAGAAGGTCCCAGGTTCAATCCCCAGCATCTCCAGTTCAAAAGGACCAGGTAGTAGGGGACATGAAAGACCTCCGCCTGAGACTCTGATGGGTAACTGAGCCAGCTACACAGACACACACACCGCTCCGCCTAGCCTACCCTGGAGGGTTGCTGTGGAGGAAGAAAGAGCCTGATGCCCCCTGAACTCCATGGAGGAAGGATGGGCGAAAAGGGAGGCAGAGGAACAGAGGTCAGTCCAGTCTCCCCCCCCCCCAAAGGTTAAAAATCTCTCAGCGAATCCAGCTCATCTCATAAAAGAAGAAGAGAAATCTTCCCATGGCATCCTGCAGTGTCACTTTATTTATTTTTGTCTAAGTATTTTGCAGGCTGACGTTATTGTGAGAATAAGGTTCCTGGGAGCCGAAGCAGTTTATCAAATCGGATTCCTTCTTCCAGAGCGGCCTCCCCCTCCCCGCTCCTCTCCCTTTCCGGGCCTCCCCCTCCACACACCAAAGGTCAGGCTACAGCCACGCAGGGAGCGGCAGAATGGCCCTTCGGTTGCCGGATTTGAGGGGACTCTCCAGCTTCTAGCCGCTGATACAGTCTGGGGGCCGCGCAGTGCTCGTGCTGGTGGACTGCTGATATCAGTGGCCCATATCCCAGACAGGAGCTTCTGGTCATCAAATAACCACAAGAAGGTGTGCACACTGGAGGAGCTCCAAGGGAACAATTCTGACAGGGCTGGAAAGAGGTGCTTCTGTTGCTCTTGCCAAGAATGCCTTCTTTGGACCCAGAAGATGTATAGAATTATAGGAGGGTTACGAGTATCCCCTTCTGGGGCAAGGGCCGTGGCGGTTCAACCCCAGCCAGTTTTGCTTGAGACAATCAGTGGTGGAAAATGCCATCCGGTCACGGTCAACCTATGGCAGCCCCACAGAGCTTCCAAGGCAAGAGACGGTCAGAGGTGTGGCTGGCCCTTGCCTGCCTCTGCATGGCGACCCTGGGCTTCCTTGGCGGTCTCCCCTCCAAGGACTAACCAGGGCTGACCCTGCTGGGCTTCCCGGATGGGGGACAGGCAGACTGTTTCGGTCATCCTGATGGAGGGTTTTCACCAGGAGAGAGACAGGGGAGTGTCCCCGCCCTGTCGCCTCACCCTTTGCTACCATCCAGCCGTGGTCTCCTTATGAGAACGTAAGAGAAGCCAGTGTCGGATCAGGCCAGTGGCCCATCCAGTCCAACACACTCTGTGTCACACAGTGGCCAGAAATACCAGGGGCCATTAGGAGGTCCAGCAGTGGGGCCAGAACTCCAGAAGCCCTCCCACTGTTGCCCCCCCCCCAGGCACCAAGAGTACAGAGCATCCCTTGCCCCAGACATAAGAGAACATAAGAGAAGCCA
>NW_015174293.1:462271-462680 GCF_001447785.1 Gekko japonicus
CCCCCGAGTTCTTCTATTGTGAGAAAGGGAGAAAAGGACTTCTTTCTCTACCTGCTCTTTCCCACACATAATCTTATAAACCTCGATCATGTCACCCCTCATATGTTGTTTCTCCAAGCTAAAGAGCCCCAAGCACTTTAACCTTTCTTCAGCAGTTCCAGTCCTATTATTGTTCAGACTCATAACATGCACACTGAAAGGTCCCACAGCATTCAGTTTTGTCTCCTGTGCTTTTGTATAATCTATCAGAAGAGAGAGAGAGAGAGATTGGATTTATACCCCGCCCTTCACTACCCAAAAGAGTCTCAGAGTGGCTTACAAACTCCTTCCCCTTCGTCTCCCCACAACAGACACCCTGTGAGGTAGGCGGGGCTGAGAGAGCTCATGACAGAAACTGCTCTTTTTTAAG
>NW_015174293.1:462791-505895 GCF_001447785.1 Gekko japonicus
CCCCCCCCCCCCCCCCCCCCCCCCATTCCTCAGAGTCAGGTAAGGCAAAAAGGACACCCTGAACTTCTGGGTTTGATGAAAGCCTATGAAGAAGCTGAAGTTTAAGCACTGCTGGTAAGCAGTGATGCCCACCTGGGAGCTGGAATTCAGCCTACCTCAGATATTCTCCTTGAAGGATCGGGGGGGGGGGTTAGGGGTATGCAGTTTTTCTCTCAGTATTTTCCAGTCCGAGGCTGGGCCGCCACCCCCACCTTGGTTCCATAAACGCGTCCCCAGGGCCCCCCTACCCTGCCCTACAAGAAGCATTACACAGAACAGCGGTTTGCACAACCCACTAAGGAAGACCATAACAATAAAATTCAAAACAGTAACAATTCACTGCACATTTATTCAAAATCCAATTTAAAACTTTTTAGTTTATTCAACAAAACTAATGAGCTTGATCCAGTGATATCAGCTTTTCACCATTTGATAGTTATTTAGCTAGAACCTGAGATACCACATTCAGTAACGACTTCGCTGTTCAGTAAATTCTTAATGTGATGGATGGGCTTGTTGAAGTGGTACCAGTTTCCCAATGTCTGGTTTAAAGTCATCATGTTTAGTAATCTGGATTCCATTTCTTTGCTTGGAGAGAAGTGGGATGACCACACTAAAACCACGTTCCACCAAATCTGATGTTGGGAATGCAACAAGGAGTTTCCTAACCACTGTCCCTAATGCAGGATAGCAACAAAAAATTCCTTCTGTAATCAAAACTCTTGGCATGGTTCCTTGAACTTTGGCTTCAACTCAATGGCATTTTGTAGCTCAGTAAGTTCTTCCTCCACTACACCAGCATCTTCAGTATCCGAAAATGGATTTATCACCCCATCTGGACTTCCCATTGAAAGAAGATCTTCAAATCGCTCAGACGTATCTTTATGCAGCATGCCCAATGGTCACAAATAAACTTGCAGATCATGATCTTGTACCCCACCTTTCTCTTCTAGATCAGAGAAGTTTGGAAACTGGTATAGCTCATGACAGCCTCTATTGCAACTGAATAGAGTTAACTTTGAAATAAACATAGAGATGACAGACTTGGCCGTAATAAGACTGACCTAATTTCTTTGCAACTGCAAACTCATTTTACCGAACTCTGCCAATAGTTCTGATAAATACGCAATGCCATGCATAATCTTGTTTGAGTTCATCACTGAGCAAAGCATTTGTGTCTTCAAAAACTCCACAGCAGTGTCAAAAAGGGTCTCACAAAGTTGTAAAAGAGTCTCACAAAGTTGTCTTTTGATAGCCATCAAACTTCAAAATCTTCATCATTCTCAACACAGAGATAGCCAGTCACTGAGAGCTTTAATTTTATTGACTGCAGTAATGCCTCTGTCTAATGACTTGTGCAGGCGGTCACTGAGCTTTTTGCAACCAGATGTTGGCAATGAATGACACAGAGAATGGTAAAGACATTTGGCACTGCTGTTTTCAAGTAAGCAACACACCCATGGTAGCAATCAGCAATTGATGATGCTCCATCCGTTGCCCAAACATATCAAGCAGAATGTCTTTGTCTTTGAAGAACTGCTCAACAACATGAAATATTGACTCCCCTTTAGTATCTGTTCTGAGTAGCCTTGCAAATAACAACCCCTGAGCCAAACTTTCATCTTTTATAAAGTGCACCTAAGCAAGAAGCAAAGATTCATTACTTGGCAAAGTTGATTCATCCAGCTGTAATGCAAATTCTGTTGTCCTTAGTATGCTTGCGCTATGTATCCTCCACATATTCAGCCATTTCTTATATGCATCTTCACACTGAACTGTTGCCGAGAGGAACCTACCCGATTTCTGCGCTATGCAGAGGAAGAAACTTGGAGTGCCGTTTGCCAGCATCTAAGTACTAGCTGGTCAATCATTATGCCAATAGAGGAGAAGAGAATGTTGGTCAATCACAAATAAGTGAGTGATGCCGTTGAAGGGGCCTGCCTCCAGCACCACCCCCACTGCCTCCTTGCCTCTCAGCACCCCGCTAGCTCAACCCACCGCCCTCCAGGGAGCAGTGCCACCCCACTCTGGGGACCGGGGGTTTAGAGTGTATTTTCGAATTCTTCTGTAAGCTGCTTTTGGATACCCCTTGGGAAGAAAAACAGGATGAAAATGCCTAAGCAGAACAATGGAGTAAATAAATATTGGAGTGGCATGCCAGTGACACTCTTCTGATGAGCAGACAGAATGACCCACCAGCTTAACTAGGGGCGAATGATTCCAACCCCACACACACACTCTTGGCAGGGCCATTTCCACACAGAAGTCTGTTCCTCGTTGAAGAGATATAAATATACATGTGATTAATCTAGTCAGAAGCCTCGTTGCCCCCCCCCCCAACTTCCTGACCACTCTCCTACCTCCGGGGTGGTGGTGGTGTTTTGCTGGGGTTCTCCCTGAATTACTACAGATCCCAGACTATGTGGATCAGGGCCTTCGGAGAAAATGGCCGTTTCGGAGGGTGGGCCATAGAGCACCACGTCCCTGCTGAGCTCCATCCTGAACCCAAACTCCCCCCCCCCGTGTTCTGCCCCCAAATCCCCAGGAAATTCCTGACCTGGGCCTGGCCACCCTACTGCTGCCCAGAAGCACCTGAAAGGGGGAGGGAATGAGCAGTGAGTCCCGAAAGCTCCTCCCCAGCCACCTATTTGGTTAGTCTCTGAGGTGCTCCTGGACTCCGGCTCTTTTCTCCTGCTCCAGACAGACTGACACAGCGACCCATCTTGAGCTACCACTGCCCTCCCTCCCACCTGCACAGCTATTCACCGGCAGGCTTTGGCCATGTTGCTTGCCCCTCTCTTTGAACAGAAGTGAAACCTGTCTCCCCACATGAGGCCTCCCCCCCCCCCCCCCCCACCCTCCCCACAGACCGGTCCATGAAGCTCAGGATCTACTGCAAGGAGGAATAATGATGTGGGCACCTCCTCCTGCTTTGCGTTTCCAAAGGGCAGTTGCATAAAGGAGCCTTATTGTAGCTGAACATCTGGCTCAAGGACCGCCCTTCTTGTCCTCTCGCAAAGCATGGCTTCAGCCCCTCAGATTTTGCTTGGCAGGAATCGCACGAGTGTGGAGGACAAGAAAGCAAGCTGTGTGTTTCCCGGTGCTAGAGCTTGAGGATGAAAAAGGTCCAGAGAGATCTTGTGTTTGGAGGAAGGAATAGACCCGCACTCCATCTAGCTCTCGGCTGGTAAAACTCTCCATTCATCAGTAAATGTGACTCAGGAGGCATATTAAGCAATTGATCTCTTTTACAGGATATTCAAATATCTTCAGATCCTGGAACAGCAGGGTTCACGGCAAGCAACAGCCTGGTTTCTGGAATAGCTGCATTTATATCAATATCAGAAAAAAATGGGAAACATATTTCCAAGCTACAAAGAAAGCCACTTTCTTTTAAAGCAAACAAAACAAAACAAAAACTCTTATATGTGCTCTTACCAATTATTCCATTAGGGATTTTCCACATGAGATGTTACGATTTTCTGTACATCAATGAAAAAAAATAGAGTGTGCGGAGTGATTTCATGAAGGGTATCTCCCCGTTTCAACATGTTTCCCCCATTATAGCATGTGAAGAAATGCCTTTTTCCCTGAGAGGCTGGAAATGAGCAAAACCTCCACTTTGCATTTTAAAGGTTATTTTTTTCCTCTGGGCAGTGAACAGGCAGGGAGAGAAGGAAGTCAGTTCAATAAAGGCATCAAAAGGTCAGCGGCCTGGTCAGCAAAATGAGCTGTAAGACATATCTTCTGGCTTTGGCTAAGAGGACCAAAAAAATTACGTCACATATTAATATTTGCCCCGTTGTGGTTGCAGTTACAGACACTCTTGCTCAGAGAATGTTCTGACTCGGGTACCTGGGCTGATAACACCTGGGCTTGCCTTCTCTCTGAAGCACAGCGCATGGTGGACAGGACTGTACTGACCCCACATCCCTCCGCTGTGGGGGTGGTGGTGGTGCTGGTGGTGCTGGTGGTGCTGCTGCTCAGGTAAGACCCAGTGAGCAGCTGCCCGTTCCCCAGGCCCAGAGTTGTTCTCCAAGACTCAAGGTGAATGGAACTGGCAGAATGTCAGAGCACTGACTCACGAAAGAGCCTCGCCTGCCACAAATTTTGTTAGTTCTTTAAGATGCTCCTGGACTTTTGCTCTGTTCTACTGTCTCAAGATTCTGTTACAGGTTTAACTCCTATGGTGCTATCTGCATGTACTACGGAATAAGAAGTATACTGCTCTCCCTCACTTGCTCTCTGACGCATTGTGCATGGTCAACAAAGCTGTCGTTATGCCGCGTTCCCTGCTTTCATTCACCTGGTACACCGAACGTTTCAAGTCTAGCTTCTAGAGTCACCAGAGGGTCTACCTGCTCCAGCACCCAAGGGCCACCAGAGATTCTGCCCTTCATTAGGCCCTATGCACTAAATGTATAATGTAAATGTATAAGGGCCAAGAAGCGACAGTTAGAACCGGATATGGAACAACTGATTGGTTCAGCATAGGAAAAGGAGTACGACAAGGATGTATATTGTCGCCTTGCTTATTTAATATATATGCAGAGTACATCATGCGAAATGCTGGCCTAGATGAATCACAAGTGGGAATTAAGATTGCTGGGGAAAAGATCAACAACCTCAGATATGCAGACGATACCACTCTAATGGTAGAAAGTGAAGAGGACCTAAAGAGCCTTTTGCTCAGAGTAAAAGAGGAGAGTGCAAAACTGGGCTTGAAGCTCAACATTAAAAAAACTAAGATCATGGCATCCGGCCCCATCACTCCTTGGCAAATAGAAGGGGAAGTCGCGGAAGTAGTGACAGACTTCACGTTCCTGGGATCCCAGATCACCGCAGACTGTGACTGCAGCTATGAAATTAAAAGACGCCTGCTCCTTGGGAGGAAAGCGATGGCGAACCTAAACAGCATGATAAAAAGTAGAGACATCACCCTGCCAACAAAAGTCCGCATGGTCAAAGCAATGGTATTCCCAGTAGTCATGTATGGCTGCGAGAGTTGGACTATAAGGAAGGCCGAGCGCCGAAGAATAGATTCTTTTGAACTATGGTGCTGGAGAAGACTCTTGAGAGTCCCTTGGACTGCAAGAAGAACAAATCAGTCAATCCTCAAAGAAATCAACCCTGACTGTTCCCTGGAAGGCCAGATAATGAAACTGAAGCTCAAATACTTTGGCCACCAAATGAGAAGGGAGCACTCACTGGAAAAGACCCTGATGCTGGGAAAGATTGAAGGTCAAAGAAGACGGGGACGGCAAAGGATGAGATGGTTAGACAGTGTCAACAAAAACAACAACACCTTAAGGCATTCTTGCCTTTTCTGCCAAGGACTCAGTGAATATCCACCTGACCCACAGATACGGAAAATACAACGGCATGTGAATGAACATCAGCAAGTGTGACCGGAGGGTGAAGATGAAGGACACGGGCTCATTCCCCCTACTGTGGGATGTCTGCTCTGTCAATTGCCATAAATGCGTACTCTCCCCTGACAGGCTGTAATTACTGCCAATTGCCTTGTGTTCATGTGGACACACAACAACATCCATGCGGCAGAAGAGATTCTTGGTTAAATCCCAATGGGATAAACAGCCTGTGCCACAAAACATGGCCCTTTGTTTTATTCAGCGCAGAACTAAGCGGTTTGCATGATGATACCTTTGCAGTGACACCCTCCCCCCCGGCATTGGCTGCTGGTGACTTTGACCGGCTCTTCCCAAGGGAAGATATGCAAGCTTGCGTCCATACGGCAGCCACCCAGGGCCACGCCTGGCTACAGGTTCCACCCCCCACAGCAACAGGACACCCCTTCAAAGGAGTTCTTCTCGTGTGTGTCTCGCATGGGAATGAAATGTTTCAGTGCCCACTAGTTGGAAGGTCAAACCAAGACAGAAAGTGGGATAGTTTTCATTAGCAACTACCTGATTTCTCTGCCTTTCTCTGCATTTATATTCTCTATAAAGACAGCAGCTCTCATGGAGGGTGTGTCATACACGTTTTCCCTTTAAGGCCCAAAGCAGTTTCAAATTAGCAGCTGGACCAGCGAGAGCCTACGAGTGAGAGGTCTGTGTTCCTCTGTCAATGAGGAATAAGAGAAGCATGAATGCCAAGAGAAGAAGGGGCAGCCATGAAGAAAGCTGGACATTTAAGTGCTAGCAGCTGTTTGCATACAGCCAGGGAAGCATTATAAACAGGATGTGATCTGTGCTGCGCTCCGAGAGCAAAAGTGCTGACTTGACCTGGAACGGATACCTCTCGTGAGCAAAAAGGGGTCCGTGAGGGTTCAGTAAACGCGCGTCCCTCCTCGTGCCAGTCCTCGGCCTTCTCCCCAGCTCTCCACAGCCCATGCAAGGCTTCCATCAGCGTCTGGTCCAAGTGGGGCCAAACTAGATGCTCTGCTGCAGCAGATATGTCGGCAGTCCCTGGTGGGTGGTTCCAGGTGGGCAGCTGTGTCAGTCAGTCTGCTGTAGAAGAGCCAGACTCAAGACGAGGAGGAGCCCCTTCGAGACCCGTCAGAACCCCTGGTAAGAAGCTTTTGAGCGTCAAGGCTCCCTTCGTCAGATACAACGCTGACTCCCCAAAGCTTCTGCCCCAGACAACCTGTTGGCCTTTAAGGTGCTCCTGGACTCCTGTCTGGCTCAGTCTCCTGACAGCAGTTTTGAGACCGGGGTGCTGGTCTGCCTCCATCTCTTTGACTGAACAAGTGCCCTGGAGCCCGGGCCGCCCGCTTCAGGCGTTTTGCTGCCACCAGCACCCCTCCCCCCCACTTCCTCCTCAGCTGCCCCTGCTGGGCCTGGGCGGGGCCTGTGTGTGTGTGTGGGGGGCTCCACTCCAGTCGTATCACCTTCTCAGCCCACCTTGGGTCCAAGTGGCACTGCCAGCAGGGCTCTCTTTGTAGCAGGGACTCCTTTGCGTATTAGGCGACACACCCCTAATGTAGCCAGTCCTCCAAGAGCTTGCAGTAGCCCCTGTAAGAAGAGCTCTCTAAGTTCTGGGAGGATTGGCTACATTAGGGGTGTGTCGCCTAATACGCAAAGGAGTTCCTGCTACAAAAAGAGCATGGGGGAGCAGGCTGCAGAGCTAGCCCTGTCTGTAGGCCGTGGTCCAGCGCAGAAGGACAGAGAGCTGCCGAAGCCGTCCTCCCTGGCTCTTTGTCCCTCCGGAACACCAAGCGGCTTTCCTTCCTGGGGGGGGGGCTGCAAACTTCCCTTCTTCCGCGGAGTCCCAAGGGCAGACAGGAACGCCCCTTCCCCTTTTCCAGCTCAAGAGGAAAGGCCAGCAGAACGGTGTCCTCTTGCAAAAGATGAAGCCCTCCCAGATATCTATAGAAAACTAGTCTGAGAGAGAGTCTCTAATGCTGACAGACAAAAAGTCTCTGCTTCTTGTGCCAAAAGGATAATGCATCTCTGGTCCAAATACAAGATTATTCCATACATCCAGCTTTGCCCCTAAGGAGACAGACAACAGAGGAGGATCACCTGGGAATCTCGAGGAGGGGCCCCGCGGCGGAAACATGAGCCTCCTCCTCCCCAGCACCTGCCGGGGGGGCCTCCTTCTCTGGGGCTGCTTTGCCTGCTGTCCTGGAACGAAGCAGGAGGAAGGAACTCCACGGCAGGCCCCCCCCTCTGTCCACTTCTCCTTCAGTGGCAGGACAGGAAAGGGGTCTCACCTTCTGGGCGCGGGCCCTTCTGGTTTCTAACCTCTGTTCTTAGACAGGAGATGGATTTGGGTAGAAGCTGGGAGAGATTCGCTCTTGGGACCTGCGAGAGGTAGGTAGGCTTTTTGGAAGGGAAGCTGCATCCATCCCAGCCTCCCAGAGTGGAAAACTCAAGACGTCCCTCTTAACTAGTAGCATCCCCCCCCCCCTCACCTACTGGTTTGGCTGATTCAGTTGCAGCCATAAAATCCTTTTTCCAAATCAGGACATACAAAGAAGTCGAAGAGGGCTTTTGTCAGGGCACACCGAATAAGCAGAACTCTTTTCAGAGAAGGGATCTGTGGTTGTGGTGGGGAAGATGAACTTGAGATGCTATGTTAGAAACTTCCTAATGTGAAGTTGTCTGGATATGGATGCTGTCTAGAGCAGACGTTTGTCTTCTCAAGGCATCCGGTCAGAGGTCTTGTTCCGAGGCTGCCTGGAGAAAACTCAACATCTCTGCCACTGCAGGCTGGCTGGAGGACCTGTGCTCTCCCTCGGGACTGACCACTCGAGCGGCCAACGAGCTCTGCCCAGCCATAACCACTCAGCGTCCATGGAGAGAACGAGGCCTTGAAACAGGAGGTTCTCTTGCACTGGCAACTTTTGTGGCCCTTCCTCCCTGAATTCCTTCAGGTTGGAAAATCATCATAGCCAACATGGCCAAAAGGGCACTTGTTATAATTGCCTCCACTTTTGTGGCCTGATGCACACGCCCGCACCTGTGTCAAAACCTACCTTAGTAGAAACCTCAATGACACTGAAGTAACAGACCACCTGTGCTTTCCACCGCTGGGGACAGGAACATGAGGAAAACAGTTTCCTGTTACCTTTGGATAGAAACAGTCCACTTGCACCTGGCTGGATGACCTTGGGCAAGCCGTAGTTCTGACAAGAGCTGTTCTTGAAAAAAGAGCCATTTCTGTCGGGAGCTCTCTCAGCCCCGCCTCCCTCACAGGGTGTCTGTCTGTGGTGGGGAGGGGAAGGGAAAGGAGTTTGTGAGCAGCTCTGAGACTCCTTTGGGTAGTGAAGGGCCATGGGCTATCAATCCAATCTCCAAGGAGCTCCTGGTTCTCAGGGAACGAGTTTGCTCCCTTGAGGCCAAGGTGGCAGACCTGGAGAAGCAGAGACAGTCAGTTAGGCACATGGAGAAGACTCTCGGGGACTTGTTAGATATGTCCCACTCTGGATCTGGCAGCCCTGCCGCTGTCAGGGAGCATGAGGGTCGAGGGGAAACAGGGCACCGTGTTGAGGATAAGGGGAACATGCCCTCAGAAGGGACCTCTTCCCCAGTTGGTGAGCGGGTATCCTTTCGCGCCAAGGAACCATCCCTGGGCAGGGAGGGAGGGAGGGGGGCTCTTGGTAGTGGGTGATTCGATCCTTAGGCAGGTAGACAGCTGGGTGGCGAACCCACGTACGGACCGTATGGTGTGGTGGGGGCCTCCTGAAGCCCCTTAGGAAAGCCCCCTTTCAGGGAGGTCCTGGGGGGGTGCAATATGATAAATAAATAAATGACCAGTGGGGGCAGATCCTGCCTGGCTGTTCCCACAGGAGCTTTTCAGTTTCCCAACAGACAAGGCCAGGCCTCTCCTCACCCGTTTCACCAGCGCAGGTCCACAGAGACACACAGGCAACAGGGCCCACCACCTGCTACTCCCCCCGGCAGCCACTGCTCCGTGCCCTCAAGGTGGCCCCTCCTTGCCCCACAGCTGCCGCCGCCATCTCACACAGCTGTGAAGACCGTCCCACCCACAGCCAGGAAGGAGGGGGAAATGCCCGTCCCCCCTCTTCCCAGCCGAAGAAGCACACCGTCCATGTGCAGCGTCACCTCTGGCCCTCAGTGCGCCTTGCGCTGGCCCTCAGCTCTCAGCGCCACATTTATTGGTGCTTCCAAGACAAGCACCAGTTCTGCACCTGGAAAGGGAAGGGAGCAGCAGAGGGCCGCTTCAAGTGTTTAGGCTCACAATGAACGACACGAGGAGGTCTGTAACAGGGGTTGTTACTCCATATTAATGGGCTAGTCGAGAAAGCAAAATGAAGATTAAGCAAAAAAAAAACCCTTCGCTATTACTCCAACACTGAAGAAGTGTGCAGAATTAAACTTTGTTGGTCTGAAAGGTGCCACTGGACCCAAACTTGGTTCTCTATGGAGCAGAGGTCCGTCAGTGGCTCTTAGCCACAAGGTATAGACAGGAACTCTCGGTCTGGGGCAAGGGATGCTCTGTCTTCTTGGTGCTTGGGGGGGTCAACAGTGGGAGAGACCTTCTGGAGTTCTGCCCCCACTGGTGGACCTCCCGATGGCACCTGGGTTTTGGCCACTGTGTGACACACAATGTTGGACTGGGTGAGCCACTGGACTGATCCATCATGGCTTCTCTTATGTTCATATGCTCTGACTTCTTAGTGCTTGTGGGGGGGGGCAACAGTGGGAGGTTTTCTGGAGTTCTGGCCCTGCTGGTGGACCTTTCGATGGCCCCTGGGTTTTGGCCACTGTATGACACAGAGTGCTGGACTGCATGGACCATTGGCTTCTCTTATGTTCTTTATTTTATCATCACAACAACCCTGTGAGGTAGGCTATGCTGGGAGAAAGTGATGGACCCAGGATCACCCAGCCAGCTTCCACGGAAGAGTGGGGGTTTGAACCAAGGCCTCCTAAACCCTCATCCAAAACGCCAACCACTACGCATTGCTGCCTGCAATACAGTCTAACTTGCTAGAAATGTTTAACAAATCCAGCTGTGATTACAATTGGTATCACTAACATTACTTGGCTTGATGTCATTTCTGAGCACCGGGCGTACTTCTTCTGTTCCTCCGGCACGATCGTCCCCAAGCGTTCTCATCAAGACCAGTTCCATTCTTGCCCAGTTTTAAACTTCTGGCTGGGCTAGAGGACTCCTTCAGGCAGCCCATGATGGGAGCCAGTTCCCGAAGCCAAATTAAATGGGGGCGGGGAGGAGGAGGGGGAATGCCTGAGACAAGCCTCTGGGCCTGCTCTATCGCACAGGTCCCAGCTGTGCGAGTCTAAACAGATGTTTTAAAAATGCTCTGTCACCTTTTGACAAGAGCCAAATCTTATCTGACCTATCTGACCTTCCTGCATTCAGGAGCCTTGCTCTGCAGCGCTTCGGACTGCCCCGTTGGCCGTCTTGCCTGCCAAGGGACGGTCCCGCCCTGCCCCACTGGGAAGCAGCAGCCCTCCGGCAGGGCTGAGAGCCACGGGGCCGGCCGGGCGCCTCTGGACAGGCAGCAGGCTCCTCTTGGCTCCTGCTACTGATATACTTGCGGGGGGGGGGGACATCTGGCCAGTCTCCTATCCAGGGCAACATGTGGTGGTCACAACTGCAGCTGGCCGTAGTGAATCCCATAAATTACTGCATGAGGTACTTTCTCCTTTTGGCAGTGAGACCTGAGCCTACCACCATTCACGCGCAGAAGGGGACCCTACGCCCCAGTGTGATGAGGGAGAACTCCTCCCTCTCAGACCCACACCCTGACCCCCAGCATCTCCCTTCCTAGGCGTTCTCGCAGATCCGATCAAGACCTGTCTCTGAAGAAGTGAGCCGAGACTCACAAGCACTCCTCCCCTGCCAGAAATGTTCTTTGCCTTTAGGATGCTACGGGACTCCATGGGCATCTGAGACCTCCATGGGCACTGAGGCAGAGCTCAATTTGGGCCAGGAATCGTTTTCAATGCCCAAACTTAGCCCTGGCATGTCCAAACAGAAAACAACCCAGCCTAAAGACAGCTGCAGAGGGGTAGTGGTGGTGGTGGGAACACGTACCCCCACTCCAAGAATGGCGCCCTCCGCCAAGGGCCCTCTCGGCCAGTGTGGCAGCCTCCCACATGCTCAGAACCAGAGACTGGCAGCACCCACCCCGGAGGTGGCCGACAGAAGCGCCTACTATGCACACCCACGCATGCACATCTGCCCCTACAGACACAGAGCTCCCCCTCCACTCCTCGCCTCTCCCTCCCCACACATCTGTCTGGCTGCCAAGCAGGAAAAGCCCGGGAGAGACGGTGGCGGCAGGCGGGAGGCTGTTCTTCCACAGCCCCCCAGCGCTGCTGCTGCCGCCGCCCAGGGGAAGGAGGGAGTCCAGCTGCAGCAGGCCTTGGGTGTGTGTGTGTGGGGGGGAGAGGGGCTGGGCACACCACAGGCTCCCCTTTCAGAATCATCACATCATCAACATCAACAGCAGCAGCAGCAACAACAATTTATTTCATTTCTAGTTTGGTGTCGTGGTGAAGTGCAGGCGGACTCTAACCTGGGAGAACCGGGTTTGATTCCCCACTCCTCCTCCACTGGCACCTGGCTGGCTGGCCTTGGGCAAGCCATAGCTCTGACAAGAGCTGTCCTTGAAAAAGAGCAGTTTCTGTCAAGAGCTCTCTCAGCCCCACCTGCCTCACAGGGTGTCTGTCTGTTGTGGGGAGGGGAAGGGAAAGGAGTTTGTGAGCCCCTCTGAGACACCTCTGGGTAGTGAAGGGCCATGGGGTATGAATCCAATCTCTTCTTCTTATATCAGGCCTGTGCCCAAAGCTCTCTGGGTGGTTTACAACAGTATAAAAACAATAACATACAAAAGATAAAACATTAAGAGTTTAAAATTAACTGAAAATAACATGAAAAGGGTCCAAAGCAATAGGCCGGACCCACGACCACCACTCCGAGCTCCTTGGAGAAAGGCAGGGCCAGATTTTACTTGATGGAGATGACCGTGACCCACGGGAGCTTGTTGACTATGCGTCTAGTGATGGGATACAAGAGACCCAAAGGGAAAGGAAAGTACCTGGCTAATCCTATCAGGCCCCTGCTTGACCCAGGAGGTCTTTAAAGGCCACCACAAAGAGGGCTACCTTAACCTGGTGCTGAAAAGTTGGCAAATTTGGTGCCAGGCGGGCCACAGCAGGGAGGAGGTTGTTCCGAAGACGGGGGACCACCACCGAAAAGGCCGCTCTCCCCCTAGTTGCCACTCCCTGAGCCGCTAAAGGGATTGGCACCCAGAGGAAGCTCTTGGAGGGTGAATTGGGGTTGGGAGAGGCGCTCAGACAGGTATTGTGGCCCCAAGCCATGTAGGGCTTTGTAGGTGAAGACCAGCACCTTGAATTGGGACCGGAAGCTGACAGGCAGCCAATGCAGGCGGGCCAGAACTGGCCTTATGTCTTCAGACCCCTGGGCCCCAGTTATTCATCCAGCTGACGCATTCTGCAGCAGCTGCAGCTTCTGAGCCATCTCCAAGGGCAGCCCCACAGAGAGTGTGTTGCAGTCATCTAGTCTGGAGATTGCCAGAGCAGAGGTTACTGAAGCCAGGCGATCTCTGTCCAGATTAAAAGTTTACAGAAGGAAAAGAGGGGGGAAGCAGGCTCTCCTCCCACTTTCCCCGCCGGGCCCTCCTGTCCCGGCTCTGAAACAGGCGCGGAGGCAGTGGTTCAGCTCCCCGGGCCCAGCCCAGCCCCTCTGAATCTTCACACACAGACAGAGCTCGGTCCTGGCCACAAGCCTGGCCCCTCGGAAAGGGGGTCTCCTGCCCGTCAGCGGGATGCGAGTGCGTGTGCGTGGAGGTCCATTGGAGCCAAGGGACTGAGACCAGCACAACTCTGCTCGGGGCCACGGGGCCAGTCTCCTCTTGCTTGTGTGGCGGGCAGAAGGAGCCTCCCTGCCACTAGGGTTGCCAGCCTCCAGGTGGGGCCTGGAGATCTCCCGCTTTCACAGCTGATCCCCAGCTGACGGAGATCAGCTCCCCTGGAGAAAGCGGCTGCTCTGGAGGGTGGACTCTACTGTGGCCTTGGACCCTGCTGAGACCCCCTCCCCTCCCCAAGCCCCGCCCTCTCCCGGATCCACCCCCCAAAGTCTCCCAGACCTGGCCGCCCTAACCTCGACCCTGACTCTCTCTCCTCCTCTGCCTGTCTAGGATAGTGGGGGGGGGGCCCAGAAGGGTGGGGGATAAACCCCCTTTCTCAAGCTGACAAAGGGAGACCCCTGTCACGAGACCCCTCCTCGTGAGACATCCTCGAGTTATTTAGCCTCATGGAAACTGAAACAAAAGCCGTTTTGCAAGAGATCACTCCTTGCTTGACGCCAGCGTCCCTGCCCTTCCTTTTACGGTATTCTTCAGTTAAGTTCTACGAAGAAGTCGAGACCTTTATCTTGAGAAGAGTCAGAATAGACCACATCTAACCACCGTTTGGTGACTCTTGCTTAAATATTTATACTCAGCTTTGAGGTTCATAAAAATCCCACAGAGTTGCTAACGGTCTTAATTAAAACAAGTCATATAAGTTAAAAAACGCACATCAGAAAAAATACAGCCGCAAACAAACTGAGACCAGCAAGAAGTATACCAGAATTCAACAACACAACCAGCAAATGTAAGTATATATTTATATTATATTATATTTATTTTACGATATATTCCTAGAGGAATTCAGCGGACGCCCTCCGTGGTATGAAACGCTTGAGGATGTTTAAGGATGCTCTTGCGTCTTTCATGCCAGGGAGGGAAGGAGGTAGGGAGGTGAATTTCTCGAGGAAGAAGTCCCACAGTCTTGGTGCCGCTCTTGAGAAGGCCCTGCCTCGCGCGCTGCCTCGTGCACGTCAGTGAAGATAAAAGAAGAGCCTCCAAGGAAGGTTTTTTGTGGATAGGGCCACAGGGGAGTAGACTTCTCTAACACCTTTATTAACGCCACTGTCATTCATTCTCCCCAATTTGCTTGTTGAGGTTTTTCCTGACTTAAGGCAGAAAGAAGCAATCCGGTGAAGCAGAGGTACGAGTGCGGTGGTTCTCTGGGCAACTCTGGGGTTCTTTGAAAGCTCCCTTTGGTGAGCCTTACTGAAAGATCAGCTTCTCAGAATGATAATTTGCTTGGGCCAGGAACTGCGGGACTTGGGGAGGGGCACCTGCTCATCATATTTTCTCCCAGACCAAGGGCCGCAAGACCAAGCACCAGATGTCCCACTCTGTGTGCTCCACATCATCTGGACAAGCACTGCATGGGTCTGCACCTGCACCTGCACCTGCCTGGGGGGGCGGGGGGCGGGACACACTGTGTCCTGCCAACAGAGCAGTTGGGGAAAACCAACACAGCCTTTCTGGCACCAGCGGACCAGCCGGATGCCATGATCTTAGTTTTTTTGATGTTGAGCTTCAAGCCCACTTTTGCTCTCTCCTCTTTTACCCTGGGCAAGAGGCTCTTTAGGTCCTCTTCACTTTCTGCCATTAGAGTGGTATCGTCTGCATATCTGCATAACCCGTAGGTTACCTGCCTACTATTCTTGCCCCACTTCGTCAGTAGGCTACACAAAGCACAGCAGAGAAGAAGAAGAAGAGGAGGAGGAGGAGGAGGAGGAGGAGGAGGAGGAGATTGGATTTACACCCCATGGCCCTTCACTACCCAAGGGAGTCTCAGAGTGGCTTACAATCTCCTTCCCCTTCCCCTCCCCACAACAGACACCTTGTGAGGTAGGTGGGGCTGAGAGAGCTCTTGACAGAAACGGCTCTTTTTCAACAGACAGACAGACAGACAGACAAAAGACTAAGCTTCTGGAATACCGGAGTGACTGGGGCCACTGGCCAAGGTCCGTTGTGGGGCTGCTCAGGGAGGCGCCAGGACCTGTTGGGGCTGGGAGGCGCCAGGACCTGTTGCCCTGCGATCTGGTTGATTCACGTTCAGCCGGGGGAGGGGGGGGAGCCTCGTTGGTGAGGAGCTGGGGCCATCCTGCTTCATGAAGTGTTTGGTTGGGTGTCTGGGCAAGTCTGAGTGACAAGGGCTGCTGAATCATGATCCTGCCAACCCTGGTCATGCATCACGGGGCTCAGGGGCCTCGGAGTCATGGAATGGAGAGTTGATGGAGAAAGGTTGGCCTTCCCGTGGGAATCAAGCGGCTTCCTCCTGCAACTGCGTTTTGTCACATGTAGCCAGACCACGGTTCTTTGGTTTGGTCTCGGAGATGGAGTCTCCCTGCACCTCCAAGTATGCCTAGCCTGAGGATCCGGGGAGGCACCAGAGCAAAATCACCGGGACGCGCCACTTCCTTGCCTGCCCGATCTTCACATCTCCAACTTTTTGAGGGCTACTGGGAAACATATGGATGGATCTGGTTTAGCAGAATTATGGGCTGACAGTTGAGGAGGAGGAGGAGGTACAACTGGGCCTGCCCTAAGCATGATGACACAGAGCAAAGCCAGGAGGGTGCCGGGCTTCTCACACTGGCTGCAGAATACGACCGGCAGCCCCAAGTTGCGATTGCGCAAGAGCTGCTGCTGTAAACACCGGCCTGAGCAAACGGCAGAGGACTCATCCCAAGCAGGACTGGCTGAGGGAGCTGTTGTCAGAATATGCAAGAAACCAGAAGAAAATTTTCAAATTCAGTTTCCCCCAGAAAACCCACATCTCTGGGACTCCTAGGTCCAAGTTGTAGCATGTCTAAACAAACGTGCTGCTGAATTATTTCACAAACAGCTGAAACTGGTTCTTCAGAGAACCTGGAGGATCTTCCTTCCAAAGTCCCCATCATAACAAGAGGCAGAGTCTCTGGCGTTCCGTCATGAGCCAGAGGGGAAAGACACATTTCGCTCAGAAGAGTGCCCATGTTTTACATGTTCAAAATCTGGCGTAACTCAGCATAGTTTAATGTCTGGCAGCAGCAGACAGACCCAATCACAGTATGACTACAGCTGCAAAACATTAGTCCATTAAAATATGGGGAAAAAACTAGAAAGAACTATCTGGAAAAGACGTTTTGTAGATATTTCACATGTATGTTCACCTCCCCTAAACAAAGACATTTTCCTTAATTGCTTCTAAATGGACACTCTGCTACATTAAAATTGCATTAGTAGTCAATGCTCGAAAGTTCAGCCACTCTCTAAACTTTCCTTGCATCATGTGGTTCTGCGGCTGCAGTCCACTGCAGACCAGGGGGAGGCGTTAAGGGGGAGGCGACGGCTGTCCCTTGGCTTGGACTGACCAGTGGTTGCTGTCACCTCCTCCAGACCGCCAGCTGCGAGCCCGGTCCCGTCAGATCTCGGAGGCTGTCCAGGGCTGACCCTGGCGAGTGCTTGGAAGGGCGACCTCCAAGGAATACCGGGGCAGGGACGCAGAGGCAGGCTAATCAAGCCACCTCCCTGAAAAAAGTCCAACCCCCCAGGAGGGGTTGCCAGACGTCAGCCAATAATTCTTATTTAAACTTGCAGAGAATGCTAAATCACTCTGTTTCCCTCCTGTCTTTTAAAATGTCTGTTTCATGACCATGTTTCTGCCTCGAAGGACAACTGCGGGACCGGCCCTACTGCGTGGGGCTGGCCAAGGGCTGCTGGTGCCCCTGCCCCTGGAGGAGCAGCCAGTCTGCAGCATCAACACGAGCCCGCTGCTTGCCTGTGCGGAAGGCGCTCCGTGTCAGCAACCCACGCATGACTAGCCCCGGTGGGTCGCAGCCGTCACGGGGACTCCTGGTTTAAATCAGATTTGCCGGATTCCGGCTGCCCGCCTCACACTCGGCTTCCGTAGTGGCCTGCTGAGCACCGATCCAAAAGCACAGCATCCCCTTCTCCTCCAGGCTCTCTTGGCACCGTCCGTTTCTGGCTCAGTTCAGATGTAACACAAAACGTTCTGGTTAGTTGTGAAACTAGGCTTCAGCTCAAGGATGCAAACTAGACCTGTCCTCTAGCTGGGCTAATTTGGGACTGCAGCGGCGGGGCGGGGAGGAGCAGGGGCGGTTTCCCAGCCCCAAATGGCTGCTGGAGTGTTGTGTGCCCCCCCCAGCAGCCACCCCCCCCCCCAGTGGGGCAAACAGTGACCCCCCCCAGGGCCGTTTTGGGGCTGGAAAGTATCAGAGGGGGAAGCTGGGGCTCCTTTGCCCCCCCCCCCCAAGTCTGTGCTGTGCCTTCCAATGTTTGGGAAACGGGTTCCCAGCAGCAGCTGCCCTCCGACTGAGAAGGAAGCATGAGAGAAGAATGGGACCCCCAACCTCATGTGTGAAAAACGTCACGTTTAGTTTGGTCTCTGCTGGCAGAGACATTCCTGGCAAAGTCAGCGAAAGGACATCTATTTAGTGGGGCTGAGGAAGTCGGCTTTGATTGCGCTTGGACAGAAATAGGGAGCATGAGAAGAGAATTGGCACGCCCCGATGCTGTGGTTAGGAAAAGTCTCCCTCAACCTGTACTCCATGTCTTCTTATAATAATCACAGCCAAAACAACATGATGTCAACAGATGTCTCAGAAAAAGTGATGGAAAATAGGCGAGCAAGGGAAGGCCGTCCCGCTGGAAGCCGAGCACATTAAAACCAGCGGCCAAAATAAGCTGGTTGAGGCTCCGCAGCAAGCAGGCTGCTGTAGCCGAGAAAAGGTCGGAAATGTGTTAAATTGTGGCCTGAAATATGGCCCTGGTCACATCCGATAAATCCTTCTGGACTGAAGCCGCTCATTGGATGAAGCGTAAACCTGCACATTTGGTGCCAGTTTGGTGTAGTGGACAAGTGCGCGAACTCTAATCTGGGATAAGTGGGTTTGATCCCCCACTCCTCCACTCACAGCTGCTGGATGTCCTTAGGCAAGCCATAGTTCTGACAAGAGCTGCTCTTGAAAAGAGCAGTTTCTGTCCGAGCTCTCTCAACCCCACCTGCCTCACAGGGTGTCTGTTGCAGGGAGGGGAAGGGAAAGGAGTTTGTCAGCCACTCTGAGACTCCGAGTAAAGGGTGGGGTAGAAATCCAATCTCCTCCTCCTCCTTCTTCCCCAGAGATCCTGGAAAGAACACTCAAGGGAAGGGTCACATCGACATCTTTTGCCTCTTGTCCAGAGTTGAGTATGTAGCTCAAATTTCTCTGTGCAATGCCAAACACTTTCTTTTTAAAGATATTTTAAGGATTTTAAGTTTAGGGCTGAACCCCAGTCTCTCTGACATGGAAAAAGGGAGAGCCAAAGGTTACAGGCTTGTTATCCTAATGGTGACTATCTTGCCTATGTTGGTGAAAAACAGTATGATTTTAAAAAGAATAATTTAGTATACAGAAGAACAAGCCTCGATTTAAGAACAAAAGAGAAGCCAATGTTGGATCAGGCCAGTGGCCCATCCAGTCCAACACTCTGTGTCACACAGTGGCCAAAAATACCAGGTGCCCTCAGGAGGTCCACCAGTGGGGCCAGAACTCCAAAAGCCCCTCCCACTGTTGCCCCCACCCCAGAAGCACCAAGAATACAGAGCATCACTTGTCCCTGAGAGTTCCTGTCTATTTAGAAGAGTCATCATGGTTTGTGGAAAAAAACGTTCTGCCGCACTAGCCTCCCGGTGTTCTTTGAGTGCCACCAAGCCTATCGACTGGGCCAGCGCTGTGCCTTTGGACTTCATGAACACATGAAGCTGCCTTGTACCAAATCAGAGCACTGGTCAGTCAAGGTCAGCATTGTCTACCCAGACTGGCAGCAGCTCTCCAAGGTCTCAGGCTGTGGTCTTTTGCATCACCTTCTATTTGATCCTGTTAGCTGGAGATGTTGGGGATTGAACCTGGGACCTAACTGAGTGAGTGAGCAAATGTAGCTTTCATGAGATGAGAGGGCCGATCCTCTTTCTGGATCAAGAAGGCAAAGAATGGGAAGCAAAGTGCAAAGTAACCTCCTTCTGCAGCTAAGAGAAGCCAGCCCTAAAATGGTTCAGCAAGTTTCTGCTGGGATCGCCGTTCACAAATTCTCTGGACTCTGCTGGCCACGTATGTGGAGCACACCAAACTATTTGCGGGGGGGGGGGCAGCGTAAAAACAGGCAGGGGAAGCAGAGAACCTTTATAGGAGAAACTGACCAGGGCCAGGGACTGTACACACCACCAGTCTTCATTCAAATGCTGTACAGAAACCAAGTACAAAATACCACAAAACAGAAATAAAGCCAGGCAAACTCTGTTTGCGATAGATAAACACTGGGGTCAAAATGTCTTAACACAGACCGTGATTGGCTCTTCGCTGGCAATGATTGACCAGGAAAGAGACCTTGGGGACCGGGCAGAGACCGGCAAAAGAAAACAACGGCATCAAAGTGCAGCACCAGTGGGAAGGATTGGCCTCTAGCCGCTGGAACCAGGACCGCTCCTCTCAGGACTTGTCTCCTTGCTCCGGCGACCCCAACTCAAAGACAGTGTTGTAGACCCGAAATGACTGGCTCAAGCCCCGCCAAGAGCACAAGCAAGGGGCCCCTTGCCTCTCACCAGTTGCACCCGGGGAACCGGGTGCTGGACACAGTGGCTCTTCTGTCTGATCCGTCCGGGGCCTTCCGGAGCACAAAGTGCCAAGGCACCCCAGACACCTGCCAGAGAGCAGGCCGACACAGCACACTGCCCGGGCGCAGTCCGTGAGGACACATGCCCCGCGATGGCTCAAGTACTTGATACTGTTTTCCCAGGGAGTTGTGGGCTGGTCACATCATGCAGAGGGGCAGGCAGGAAAGGGAGCCCAGACATGCAGCGCGCGAAGGAAGGAATGCTCAACGAGGTTCTAAACAATGATAAGCCCTCCTGGAATCCAACCTGCCTGTGCTCAGCCAGCTGTTACAGTGGCACAGTTTATCCCTGCACCTCTCTAAGGCCAAGGGTGTGGCCCATCCCAATTTAGACTGCAAGTGGGCAGGGCCGACCGTTTGCTCTGGAGCCCCATCCTCCCTGAGCTACAACAAAGATGTGTGAGCCGGAGGCTAAAAAACTGTGAGTAGCTCACGCTGACTCAGCTTACAGGGAACACTGGCCTCTCTTCCGAAGAATTCTAAAGAAGTGAGCCGTGACCCTGGACAGTTCATACTTCTGAAGAATACCCACAGCCAGGCCAAACCAGATGAGGGCTTGCTGGACCCACAAAAAACAAAGCACCTTTGCCTCCAGGAGCTAAACGTTTCCCCTCACCCTTCCCCTTCTTTGTGCGTCACAAAAGGCAGAAAAGTCTTTCCCCCCCAACATGCACGGTCTTTGCTGCCGCCGCTGCCGCTGCACCATAGCTCCCTCTGGGGAAACACCCACCCCTGCAAAGACGGCTCTCCAGACCCAGAAAACGGCCGCCATTCGGAAAGGGGCGGGGCTCCCTGCCCTGAGCGGAAGAGGTGTGTGCCAACAAAGACATCCTCAAATGGCGGCTTCACCGAGGCCACGCGTGTCTTCCCTGGACCTTCGGCAGCCACAAAATGGCTCCCGCTTGGAGAGTCCCCGATTGGCCCGTTTCTCCTCCCCCTCCCTCTGCCCTGGGAGGGCAGAGAGGTTGCCAGGCCTGATCAAGGGAGGCCAGTGGGCCCGCTGACCAATGGGAAGCTCAGGAGCGTCTCACCCTGCCTAATGGTAGGGTTGCCAACCTCCAGGTGGCACCTGGAGATATCTCGCTGTGACAGTTGATCTCCAGACGACCAGGATCCACCCCCCTGGAGAAAACGGCAGCCTTGGAGGGTGGAGTCTCTGGCGTTACACCTGCCTGAGGCCCCTCCCCTTCCCAAACCCCCGTCCTCCCCGGGCTCCGCCCCCCCAAAAAACTCCAGGTATTTCCCAACCCAGAGCTGGCAGAAGGGGGCTGGGCTCACTTGCTCGCAGGGCGGAGCCAACCCAAGCGGGGGAGGGGGCTACAGAGCTGGCCGGCTGGACTCTCTGGGGAGGACAGCCCAGGGGACCGGGGGGGGGGCAGCTAGAGTGGGCGGGGCCCTCCCCTATCGGGCTTGACGGTCCAGCCTCTACTCGCCAGTAGGGAGTTATGGAAATGAATCCTCCCCTGTTAATTCAAAAAAACCTTGCCTATATATAAAAAAGCAGCAACTCTCCTCTGCCTGTTCTTTGATATGGTAGTCTTTAATGGCAAAGCTAAAGGTAAAGGTTTTAGGTTTCCCTTGCTTGCAAGCCAGCCGAATCCGACTCTAGGGTTGCGGAGCTCATCTCCGTTTCCAAGCCGAAGAGCCAGCGCTGTCCAAAGATGTTTCCGTGGTCATGTGGCCGGCATGACTAAACACCGAGGCGCATGGAACACTGTTACCTTCCCACCGAAGTGGGACCTATTTATCTACTTGCAATTCCTTGCTTTCGAACGGCTAGGCTAGCAGGAGTCTTTCATGGCAAAGCGAATCCATCATAATTGGCCCCATCGGCCATCCGGAATGGTTCAACTCGTGCAGGTCTTTACCGCTAGAGAGCAAACAAGGCCTGAGAATTGGTACTCCCTCTAGACGGGGAACACGAATGGGCTCCGATCCAGCCTACCCCCGCCCCCCCCCAAACATGCACTTCATGCTATACTCTGGCGCCAGAAGAGACACACACAGATTTTGCACTCCGATACTGATGAGCGGAGCCTCCCGCCTAGTAGTGGTGACGCCATTTGCAGCTGAAGATCACCCATTCTCCTGTTCTGTCTTTTCCCTCTCGCCTTGACAAAGAGGGATCCTTAGTAAGCTGAGCCTTAGGAAAGTGCTCCAGGAGCAACTCCGCTCTGATTCACTGACTACAAATCTAAGGAATTCATTTTCAAAACAAGGAAACAAGTGTGTGCGTGGGGTGGGGAAATGGATATATTTTTTTTAATTTTCACTGACTGGCAGTCGATTTTTCCATGAGACGGCTCCTTTGGTGCCGCCAGGCCTCCGCTGTGAGCTCTGCTTTTCAAAACAGAAAAATACAACACGCATGGCCGCAGAGGCACATATGTGCAGTTCACACTTGGGACAGTGTGGCTATTTTGGGAGGACTCTAGCAAACAGAGAGGTTGACCTCGGAGCCTTCTGCCCCTAATCTGAGGTATGTTTCCTTAGAAATAAATCCCACCTGCACTCAGTGCGATGTATCCTGCAGTGGGTTGTGCATAATGTTGCCAGGATTCCAAAATGTGTGGAATGAGGTGTCCACAAACACACACACACACCCATGAAAACTGAGCGGTCCAAAGGGAATTTGTCATCACAGAACAGGGGAAGAGGAGCAGGGAGGAAAGCCAGACGTTCCACGGGGGCAGCAGCACCCATCCCTCCTTGGGTCGCTCAAGAGAAGGCCTGTGGGATAATAAAATGTGGTGCACAGAGTTTTGAGCATGTATGCACAACACTTGTAGGATTTCAAAGTGCAAGCTGTACCAGGAAAATACGGAGAGGACCGTTGTACATTCAGTTGTTATATGCATTGAGAGGTACAAAATCCTTCAAAATTTAAAAAGGCAGAACTCCATAAGAACATAAGAAGAGTTCTGCAGGATGAGACCAGTGAGGGTCCTTCTAGTCTGAGCATCCTGTCTCACACAGAGGCCAACCAGTTCCTCCGGAGGGCCAGCAACAGGGCAGAGCGGCCGAGGCCTTCCCCTGATGCTGCCTCCTGGCTGTGGGATTTGAAGATTTAGTGCCTCTGAATGTGGAGGTTTCCCTCAGTCACCATGGCTAGGAGCCATAGATAGACCTCTCTTCCATGAATCTATAAAAACGTCAGAAGAGCCCTGCTGGATCAGACCAGTGAGGGTCCACCTAGTCCAGCAACCTGTTCCTCTGGAGATCCAACAACAGGGCAGAGAAGCCAAGACCTTCGCAGATGTTGCTTCCTGGCACCAGTATTCAGATAGCCACTGATAGACTGCTCCTCCATGAATCGGTCTAATCCCCTTTTAAAGCTTTCTGTGCCTGTGGCCATTACTACATCCTCCGGCAGTGAATTCCACATTTTAATCACTCCTTGTGTAAGAAAAATCATTTCCTCCTCATCAAAACAATAATTTCTATACTGTTTGATGATCCACCAGGGTGGGTATAGGGGAAAGGGAAACGCAAGTCATGTCATTTCCCATTCCATAAATCTCTTAATTTCAGTGGGAATGAACCATATTCTTAAGTATATACCAGCGAAGTCACTGGAATTACATTTAAATGGTATTTCATGTAGGGTCATTAACTAATGCGGAGTAGTAATTTCACACTGACTTTGTTCTGTGCCTGAGAAGATGAATGGAATTTCTGCGCTTCTCCTTAAATTTTAGGAGAACAAGGAGTTAAAACGACTATTTGCTATAATTTTATTTACTTACTTGAGTCTGAAAGAGAAATTAAATAAGTAAGTAAATAAATAAATAAATAGCAGTTCACCTTTCTTCTAGAAACTCAAGGTGAATCACACAATTAGAAAATAATGCAATAAAAAGCATGCAGAATTAATTTTCAATATTCAGATAAATTTATTGGCATTGGGCATTGTTTTAAAATGTTTTGAAACAATAAGGTAAAGCCTTCGACAGCATAAGGTAAGAGATGAAGCGATTCCCTGTGCATTTTATGAATTATTGTAATACTTCTTTGCTTCTCTCTGCAGCTGGAAGCATGAAGTGCTATATTAAAATGTGTTAAGTAATAATTTGTATTTGTATTTTTGTGTCATATCAAAAATGTAATTTTAAAATGGTGAAATACGATATTTTGTTCCATCCCAGTAGCCTACAGTGAGTTGCTTCCTGCCCATATAAAAATATATGCAAATTAAGCATGTGCTCCTTTGTCTAACCCAGAAGAACAGAAATGCACATAAGAACAGCTACTGCTCCTTCTATGGATAACTAAATCAAAGCCATTAGGGCAGCAATGTACCTAGGAACACTCTGGTACAGTCCTGTGTTGAAGCAATATATGTATGTAGCACTGCTGATAGGTAAACATAGCTGTCAGTTACAAAAGTATTTAGTCACTCCCTCTTCAGGCTTTCTTCAGACATCTAGGCACTAATAACAAATGTTTCCAGATATCACTCAATCATATTAATTTTTCAGTTACAATTCATTCTAATAGTATTATTAATATTACTCCTCACAACAACCTTGTGATATAAATTGTTTTGAGGATAAAGTGGAGCAGAGAAAAACAATATAAGCTGCTTTGGGTTCTCACTGTGGAGAAAGGTAAGGAATAAACAAACTAAAATCTAAACAAATAAGAGTAGTAAATAGTTTCTGAATCCTGTGTTGATGGACTGGATCCCCCACACAATATTTTTAATCACTACAATGAGTAGTAGCCAGTAGCCCAGGCACACGCCTGGAGTAAGAGGCAACCAGCACAATCCAAACACAGTCCGGGGTCACAGGACCAGTACCCAGAAGTCTGAGCAGCCAGCAAGAAGGGCAAATCCAGAGAGCCCAAGCCGGGCCGCAGTCCAGAAGGCCCGACACACGGAGGTCTAGAGCGAGGCAGGCGCACGGCCACAGCAGGCACACGAGGGTCACCTGTGGGTCCATTCCACACTGGCCCACCCTTTCCTGGCTGCTTTCCCCAGGGACAGCCCTGCAGAGTCATGCAGGGGCAACTCATCGACAGCTGAGCAGGTTCGGCGGCTGCCTGTCCTGATCCTGTGCTGCTGACTCAGACGCCCTGACAGAGGCGGACCCATGCTGGGCTGCCAGCCACACGCCATGGGGCCGGTTCGGCGCCTCCCTCCAGGCCCACATCTTCTCTGGCGTTCCAAGAGCTCTGGTGACCTCGGGGGTGAGGCTGGCAGCTGGGGCGCTTCTGGCGACCACATCCCAGGCATACGGCGGGTGGCTGCGGGGCTTGCCCTCCGGCTGCGGGAAGGAGGGCATGGGGTGCTGCTGCTGGGACTCTCCCTCTGCCCCTGACGACGTCTCCCCCTGGTCCAGTGGGTCTTCCTGCAGCATCCTCCATCTCTTCCTCCTCCGAAGAGGCACCGGCAGGGCGGCAGACCCACGACGACGACACTGACCGTTGGAAAAGCGAAGACTCTCAACAATGCCTGCAGTCTTCAGAGTGCACGGGAGAGCCAAGTGCCCATTTTGAACATAATCATCACAGACGAGAAAGGGGGATTCCCGTTTACAGACTGAAGGCTGGTGGCTGTTTGGCTAGGCAGCAGAGTCACCCCACACTGGAGAGCCCCACCCCCACCCCCACCCTTTGCACTGGCCCTGCGCGGCATCAGCCGCAGCCTTTGCAGAGCCCATGTCCTTTGGAGCCTCTGGGCTTAGACGGGTATCACTCTGCTCACGACTGCACTGCTAAGTCTCCTGTCAGGTTGTTACAGGGAATCGTTGTAGTCAAACAGCAGCATTTTGTATGAGAACAATTCCAGAAACTCAGCCCATGGAAGTCAGTTACAGCAAAAGTGGACTGGGGTCTCGTGGCGGTGGCCCTGGGACCAGGGGCATTGGATTAACTGGGGGTGAGCAGAGTGTTTGCAGAGGATATCAGACTATTCAGGAGGATGGAAACCAAGGGTGATGGTGAAGAGCCTCAACAAAATCTGTCCAAATGGGGTGAGTAACAGCTCCGCAAATGAAGTTCAATGTAGGTCAGAGTGAGGTGACGGGAACCCTTTTCTTATGCGGAAAGGCTAAAGCAGGGGTGGTTTTGTTACGAGGGCCGGATCTGACATAAATGAGACCTTCTTGGGCCCCTGGGCCATGTGTGTCATGAAATCTAATGCCAGGGAGCGGGGATATAAACTTTATAAAGAACACAAACACAGAGGGGTTTCTTATTTACTTAAAATAAAAACATGCTTAAAACATGAGCTCTGTTAAAACTGCAAACCTACTTTTGATTTATTGACATTCACCACAGAAATCTCACGCTCAGAGTTCTGAGTCTAGGGCCCAGGTCAAAACATGAGATGGCTGAGTGATTAAGAGAGTCTGGCGAAGCAAGCTAGGATGCAGCAGCAGCAGCAGCAGCAGCAGAACTGGGAGCAGGAGATGGCCGGTTCCACTGCGGGTCTGATGGAAGCCCTCCGGGGGCCTGATCCAGCCCCCAGGCTGCATGTTTGACACCCCTGGGCTAAAGACTCTGGGGCTTTTCAGTTTCAGGGAGGGGGAAGGCAATTAAGGGGGATCGTTATAGAGATTTATAAAATTATGCATAGAACAGATAGAGTGGACAGGGAAATCTTTTTCTGCCTCCCACGTAACACTGGGACTTGGGGACACCCAATGGAGTTGAGGGGCAGCAGTTGGTGGAGCATTGCATCCAGATCGCACACCCTGTGGCGGGTCACCTACGTGGCCGTCCAGTGGGGGAGCACCCACATCAGTGTTGCACTCCAACCACGGGACGAGCCGTAAGGGTAGGTCTTATTTAAATGCAGGCGGATGGATGCGCGTGTGCCTACAAAACCGATGCCTACATGCCTACAAAACTGACCAATAGCTTTCTGCACATGAAGTACTGATTAGAGCATTGGCTCCTCGTTATAAGGTGACCCTGAGGAAGGATTTCTAATTCGAAACTGAAAAGTACTGAGGCCGATGGGTGATTTCAGCTCTCATACTTTTATTTGTGGTTCAGAACAGGACAAGGAGCTTGCAGGCCAGCTTATATCCCAAGTTCTCCCAGATAAGAGTCCGCACTCTTAACCACAACACCAAACTGTCCTGTACAATTGCTCTCCCGTTACAGACCTCTTCATCTGCCATATTCCAGTGCATCTGGAAGAGTGTGCCGTGTCTTGCCTTGCACACGGAAGCTCCTGCCTTGAATAAACCTTCACTGGTCCTAAAGGTGCCTGACTGCACTCTGAGTTTGGTCAGTCGCTCTCCAGGTGACCAAGCCCAGTGGTTGCCCTTTGGAGGGCGGACTCCATGACGTCATACTCTGCTGAGGTCCCCCAAAAGCCCCGCCCTGACCGTGCTCCACCCCCCCCCAGAACTCCAGGCATTTCCCAGGCCAGAGCTGGCAACCCCAGGGTGGGTGTGAGTTGACCTGCTGAGAGTGAGCAAACGGCAAGCCTCTAATCCGGGAGGTCCGGGGTTGATTCCCCACTCGTTCACATGCAGCTGCTGGTGTGACCTTGGGTCAGTCACAAGTACTCTCAGAGCTGTTCTCTCAAGGGCAGCTCTCGGGAGAGCTCTCTCAGCCCCACCCACCTCACAGGGTGTCTGTTGTGGGGAGGGGAAGGGAAAGGAGATTGTAAGCCACTCTGAGACTCCTTTGGGTAGTGAAGGGTGGGGCATAAATCCAATCTCCTCCTCCCCCTCCCCCTCCTCCTCTACTTCTTCTTCTTCTTCTTCGTCTTCTTCTTCTTCTTCTTCTTCCATGGGCTACTGCCACAAATAACAGAGGGAAGCCTCCATAGCCAGAGGTGATAAACCAGTGGCTGGAAGCCACATCACCAGGAGTCTGGCCCCGCCCACCGTGGCCTGTTTCTTGGCTACTCAGGGCAGCCTGTTGGTCACTGTGCAAGACAGGACGCTGCACAAAATGAACCACTGGCCTGATCCAGCAGGGCACCTCTGACGTTCTTAACAAGACTTCGTTCTGGCTTTCCAGGTCAGCTGCAATGAATGAGTCTTCACTATGGCCGTGCTTTATGTAGGAGGCACGGAAAGAAAAACAAACAGAGGGGTCAAAGGGCCATGAATGCAGGAAGCGCAGGGCGAGAAACAGAATTCTGTAAGATTCAGAGTCAGCCTTCCTCCGCCAAGGAATTCCTGCGGTGTGCAGCGACTAAACTGGGATCAGCTAAGAGGTTCCTTCTGCCTGGGTTGATTAGGGGTTCAGGGTTCTTATCTAGCAATGGGGCTCAACTCTCTTGGCAAAATCTGGGGCTCCTTACACATTGCTGGTGTCAACTTGCTTAGCATAACTAAGGAATGGTCTCTGTCTTTTTCTTAATTAATTTGGACGCTCTAGAGTTACATTTCAGTCGGCACTTCCTCCGTTTCGCGGCCCCGTGGCCCTGCTCTTTTCGTACTTCCTACACAGAATGAATGCATAGTGAGGGTCCACTCATTACATCTGAATAAGCGGGCGCTAGTCCACAAAAGTTTACTGGGATAATATTTTATTAGCCTTTAAGGTGCCACAAGAATTTGTTTATTTTTATATGAAAATATGTCCGACAGATGCTTGAAGCAATACAGATGACTGTTTCCTACAGCCTGGATGCAAAACTGAAGAGCCTCAGTACCACGCCGTTGGGAAGTGTAAATTCTTCAGAATTTGGGCCAGATATTGGAATCAGCAACTTACCCGCTCTAAGCCAGCAGTGGGAGAAGATATTGGTGATACCGGAATAGAAGACTTTAATGCACTGTCCTGAAATTTTGGAAGCAAAAATTCAAGCAGGATAATTTGTCTAGCTATATATGGTTACCACACTTACCTCCAACCCTGAGAAATCCATACAATCTTTATTCAGCTATGAATAAAGTCCTTACATTGGCTTTATTCTTGGCTACACAGGGCAGCCTGTTGGTCGCTGTGCAAGACAGGACGCTGCACAAAATGAACCACTGGCCTGATCCAGCAGGGCACCTCTGACGTTCTTAACAAGACTTAACAAGTGTTGCTTCTGGTACTGAGATTTCATTTTCAGAACTATTAAATAATCTTATGCTACTACAGTTTTAAAACTCTCCGTAAAAACAACTAGACAGTGCCTCTTTCCAACACTTGGCACAGCAGGAGAGCGAGTAATGTTAAATATTCTGCAGAATCCAACTATCATCTGAAGCACTACATATGCCTGTGTAGGAGATCTAAACGGGCAGCTTTAAATCCAACCGGAATGAAACCCGCTGTATGGCATTTCATGAGATCACCAAGAATAACGAATTATGAACTCATCTTCACAAGTAATTAATGGCAGTTTTTTTTCTATTCATGCTAAATTAAGGGAATATTGGCTGTCGATTCCCTCCCTCACTGCAGATCCTCATTTTGCCCCCTATACTGTTCTTGAGGGTCCAGCGACCCTCCCACTTCAGGAAACACATTTCATGAGGCTCAGAGGGCTGCAGTGGGGAAGTCCCGTGCCACAATCTTTGCTCTGTTAACAGATCTTGCTGAGTGGGATATACAGGCTCAAGTCTGTTTAAAGGATCAACAAAATACAGCGGGGCTGGACATTCTAATCTACAATCGCCTATTGAAAGAATGGGTATTTATTAGTAAGATATGGGAGAGAGAGAGAGTAAGCCTGTGTCTATGCTTTGGACAACAGTCTGGATGCTTAGGTGAGAATCTAGGTCTCCTCCTCGATCCTCCGGGCCCAAAGATTTATTTCATGGTAATTCGGGAAAGGCTTTCTCATGCAAATAACTAAATCTGGATGAAATTGACCGTTCCTGTAGTTCTGCGGAACAAGGGAGGTCTCCATGCGCAGCCCGGTTGCAAATGCCTGGGTCCCCATCAGACAAGGTGATTGCATGTATGCAAATTTGAGGAATGGTCCAACCCAAAGTAAGGACTTTCAAGTCCCACGGAGTTCAACAGAAAGAGGGTTATGCGTGTGCCCCCTAGCCTGTTTATGTGCACCGCGTTTTATCTGTCATGCCATTTAGTCCGACGTCAGTCACAATGAGTTACTACAGGAAAACAACAGCTTTTTATATGAAAATGCATCCGACAGATGCTCGCAGGAATTCAGAGGGTCGTTTTGTGTAGTGTGGAATGTTGATTCCAGGTTATTCAAAGGAGACGTGGAATTCAGGAAGCTGAGCAGAAATTTCACAATACTTTTGGGAAATGCTACTTCTTCAAAAATGGGAATTCTCAAAGAATGCTGAGTGGGATAGACTTCTGCTCATTCCAAATTTAGGAAAATGCAAGACTGACCAGCAAATTACGCCAGAATTCTTTTGAGATTTTTCCTGTAACCCTAAAAGATGGCCTTTTCATACATTCGGTGTCTGAGCCACTGCGGCCTTTGCCACTTCTGCAAGCACTCTTTCGTGGTCAATCAACTGCTGTTGATAAGGCAGCTGGGCCCGAGTCCAGTGGCACCCGAGAGACCACAACAGTTTTCAGGGCATGAGCTTTTGAGAGTCAAAGCACAGGTGTCTGGTGAGTTTATGAATGACTTGGAGTTGGGAATAAGCAGTGAAGTGGCTAAATTTGCGGATGATACGAAGTTGTTCAGGGTGGTGAAAACCAGTGAGGATTGTGAGGCACTCCAAAGGGATCTGTCAAGGATGGGCAAGTGGGCGTCAACATGGCAACGTGCAAGGTGGCCAAGTGCAAGGTGATGCACATTGGAGCCAAAAATCCTAAATATAAATACACATTGATGGGGTCTGAACTGGCAGAGACTGATCAAGAGAGAGATCTCGGAGTCATACTAGATAACTCACTGAAATTGTTGAGACAGTGTGCGACTGCAGCAAAAAAGACCAACACTATGCTGGGGATTATTAGGAAGGGAATTGGAAACAAATCAGCCAGTATCATTATGCCCCTGTATGAACCAATGGTGCAATCTCGTTTCGAGTACTGTGTACAGTTCTGGTCACCACACCTCAGGAAGGATATTATAGCTTTGGAAAAAGTGCAGAAAAGGGCAACTCGAATGATAAAAGGGTTGGAACACTTTCCCTAGGAAGAAAGGTTAAAGCACTTGGGGCTCTTTAGCTTGGAGAAACGACGGCTGAGGGGTGACATGATCAAGGTTTATAAGATTATGCCTGGGATAGGGCAGGTCGAGAAAGAGGTCCTTGTCTCCCTCTCTCACAATACAAGAACTTGTGGGCACTCCATGAAATTGCTGAGCGGTCGGGTTAGAACGGATAAAAGGAAGTACTTCTTCACCCAAAGAGTGATTAACACATGGAACTCACTGCCACAGGAAGTGGTGGCGGCTACAAGCATGGACGGCTTCAAAAGGGAATTAGATAAGCATATGGAGCAGAGGTCCATCCGTGGCTATTAGCCACAAGGTATAGATAGGGACTCTGGGGCAAGTGATGCTCTGTATTCTTGGCGATGGGGGGGCAACAGTGTGTCCTGGCCCCACTGGTGGACCTTCTGAGGCACCTGGTATTTTTGGCCACTGTGTGACAGAGTGTTGGACTGGATGGGCCATTGGCCTAATCCAATACTGGCTTCTCTTATGTTCTTATGTTCATTGATGCCAGCCTTGAGGGTTAGGAGCCTAGGGGTGATCCTAGATGCCTCGCTTAATATGGAGGCCGAGGTCACCACTGTTCCCAGGCCTGCCTTTTTCATCTTCAGCAGATTAGGCAACTGGTTCCCTACCTCTCTGCCCAGGATCTAGCCACTGTGACCCATGCAATGGTCACTTCCAGGCTGGATCACTGTAACTCACTCTACACAGGCTTACCCATGAATCTGATCTGGTAGGCACTCAATGAAATTGCTGAGCAGTCGGGTTACAACAGATAAAAGGAAGTACTTCTTCACCCAGAGTGTGACTAACACATGGAATTCACTGCCACAGGAGGTGGTGGCGGCTACAGGCATGGGCGGCTTCAAGAGGGAATTGGATAAACATATGGAGCAGAGGTCCATCAGTGGCCATTAATCCCAAGGTATAGATAGGAACTCTCAGTCTGTGGCAAGTGATGCCCTGTATTCTTGGTGCTGGGGGGGGGACAACAGTGGGAGGGCTCCTAATGTCCTGGCCCCACTGGTGGACCTCCTGATGGCACTGGTATTTTTGGCCACCGTGTGACACAGAGTGTTGGACTGGATGGGCCACTGGCCTGATCCAGCATTGGCTTCTCTCTTGTGTTCTTGTGAAAGGAGCCTTGGCTCTCGAAAGATTCTGCTCCAAGAATCTTGATAATTGTCAGCGATTCCAAGCTGGCGAGGCTCACGCCCAGCATGAATGTGTGGTGGGAGCTTCCTCCTCCGCCTAGGAAGAGTGGGATTCTCTAACTTCTTCATCTATAAAACACTCCGAGTCTATGAAAAAGGGCAAGATATTCATTTGTGTAAAGAAAGGGTTTAGGGATGGAGACTAAATTGTCTCTTAGGTTAGCCACAGACATGATGAAGATGAAGTCTTTGGCTGTTAGTAAATGGAATGCAGCTGCTTCAAGATGCCCCAACAGCTGGGCTGTGGAAACAACATGACGACTGAAGGACTGAACTGGGAGGCCCTGATCCTTCTTGGTTCCGGGAGGCCAGAAAATCCTGCAGCTGTCCCAAGCCTCTGCTCAGCAATGTCACCCCTCTGCACCTCTCCAAGGGGGCACTGCCCCCCCAAAAGGCCTTGGCAGCCACCATTGCCCCCAGCAGACTGGAGAGTATCTCACACCTGAACATCCAGCACTCTGCATCTGTGTTGCTGCTAAGAGCCTGTGCCCAGTTACCACCCTTCTGGCTTTGCTCATGCCAACTGGCACGGGAAAGATAAATGGCAGAACCATCATGCCCAAAGGATGGCAAGCCCACACACCCCTCCTCCCCCTCACCACAACTTAGACAGCCAGACCCAATAGAGATCAGGCTTTAGGCAGCAGGACCCAAGAGATCAGACTTTGAACCTCTGAAACAGAAGGAAGTTTAATAAACAAAAATAAAAGCACTGCGCATGGCATGTTCAGTCTGAGCAAGGAGACAAAGAAAAGGTAAAAAAATAAATTCATCTCACCCTACACCCTGTAACTTATCCTAAACCGTTTAATTAGGATAGGTTGGTACTTCTTGAAGTTGCAGCATTTAAAAAGACCAGCATTGGCTTAGTTCTCAAACTTGGGACTTCTCTATGTTGTCATGTAGACAAAATGGAGCTCCTACATAGAGCCTGTTTGCAGGATGGGCGGGGTATAAATATAATAAATAAATAAATAAATTCAGCCCTTTGTGGCTGGTGCCCATTCAAAGTGAAAAGCAAGATGGAAGAGAGCTTCTTTCTTGTTGCCCAGAGGATTCTAATTGCCCATGGACACTAATCTGTGAGAACCGGGTTTGATTCCCCACTCCTCCACTTGCAGCTGCTGGATGACCTTGGGCAAGCCACAGTTCTGATAAGAACTGTCCTTGAAAGGGCAGTTCTTGAAAGAGCTCTCTCAGCCCCACCTATCTCACAGGGTGTCTGTTGTGGGGAGGAGAAGGGAAAGTAGTTTTTAAGCCGCTCTGACACCCCAAGTGAAGGGTGGGGTAGAAATCTCCTCCTCCTCCTCCTCCTCCCCCCCCTGGGGTTGTTCTCACTCTTCCTGATCAAGAGGAAGAAATTACTATCTAGCCATTTGTTTGCCAAGTCTCTGCCCCCTGAGGTGAGAATTTGTAGCAAGGTCTGAGTTGATAACCCTTTTGTTCTATTTCAGCCAGAGCCATTAGCATCTGTTAGCACCAAAGTGGCGTAGAAATGGCTGGGATGGCATGACAAGTAAATTCCAGATGGCACCAGTCCAAACAACTAACAAGGAAAAGGTCCCTTAGGACCTGATGAAAGATGCCTTTTGGGTGAAATTATTACTTGGCACTGACCAAGCTGAACTGGCCTGCTAAGGGCACTAAGAGCCAGTTTCCTTTAGCAGTTTTAAGCTAAACTGCTTTCCAGGTACAGTCTTGCACCTGTCTTCCATCAGCTAAGTACAAAAGCTCAATAGTTTTTAAAGGAGAAGGGCTGTCTCCATTGTTTAGGTTAATGTAGCAGTTTAATGGAATAGTTGTTCGACGAAGGGATACTTAAATACTAATTCATAAATCAAATGGAAGCTTTTTACAAAAGCCAAAAATACCATTTCAATTTTTTTTAAAAAAAATTGAAAGTAATTGAGGAGCTGACTTTGATGAAGCTGCTTATCTCTAAGTTCCTCAGGCCACTCCAAAAGTAGTGAACATCCTTCCCTTAGTACACTGTGTGGAAGTAAATGTTGCAGGCCATGTGAAGTGGGTGCCCAGGGAGGTGGTGAGCTCCCCTTCACTGGCAGCTTTCAAGAAGAGGCTGGAGGAATATTGGTCAGAGATGCTTTAGGCTGGTCCTGCATTGGGCAGGGGGTTGGGCTAGACGGTCTCTGTATGGCCCCTTCCAACTCTGTGTGATTCTATGATTCTAAGCAATTTAATGCATGTCTTTTATGATGCTGCAACCCATCAAGAATGTACTGATGAATTTGATTTTTAGATGGTGTTTCTTATCCTTACTGTCATTCTCTCCCTACACCTCAGTTTCTTTAATGGCCTAACCACAGAATCATCGAATCGTAGAGTTGGAAGGGACCTCCGGGGGGTCATCTAAATTTCAAATGGCATTCCTCTTATTTTCCATGGTTCTTTCTTAACTTTACTTAGTCCCAACTGCGCTGTGGTAGGGAATGTGCCAGACTCCAGGAATTCCCCTGTTCATGTGTTAAAAATTCTTCTCTGCTCTATACTTCCAATATTCATCAGGCAAATCTAGCTTCTTCTACAGGTTCGTGGGAACCAGTGTTTCCCGATTTTATGTTAAGATCTGGGTCTTTTTCTTATAGTATGTTCATTTCTGAATAGAGTGTGCCACATAACCAATAAAAATGATCCCAGAGGACACCCAGGGTGTGCGTAGTTGCTGGGCCACGTACTGCGAACGCGCTCCTTCCTGGTCTGACCCTGTTGGATGGCTGCCTGCGCAGAGCCCAGTTTCCACAGTGACCCTGTACGGTTAAACCTGTGTCTGTTTTCAAAAGGCATACACCACTTTTCCACAAAAGATACACGGAGTGAGATATTTAATTGCTTTAACCACAGAATGATTCAAAAGTAATGTCATGCAATTTGGGAGAATCAGTATGAAAGAGATCATCACAAAAATCTGGCTTTGGAGTAACTCGATAACTATTTCAGTGAAACCCCCTTTTCTTTCCAAGCTGTGAGGCTTTCTGAGGTCCCCCGCAGAAGAGAAACGAAGTCCATCCCATCAGTGTCGGAAGACTACTGGATAACTGGAAGAGGGAGTTCACCCCGGCTCTGTTTGCCCAGATTGTCTGGAACTGATGTCTGCAGCTCAATCAATGGAGGGACTTGTGCTCCCCGTCCGTTGCCCACACACTTAACACCAAGTCAGTAAGACAACCCACTCTGAGTAAGAGGGCAGAACTGACCCGACTATCTGTGAGTTTTGCGGGCCAGCCATTCTCTAGGGCCAGGCAAATCATCAGAAGAACATCTTCAGCATGCCTGGGATGTTTCCCCCCTTCTTCAAATAAACAGCTTAACGTTTTCAAGAGTGTGTCTGTCCATTTACATTAAAGATACAGGTGGTGGCCAGCTACACTGGCTGTCGACCTAACGTGGGATCAAGAGGGAGCCTATTCGGATGCCAGGGCCAAGCAAGAGAAAAATCTGGAGCCTCACAGAGGACAGCAGATGGTAGCTGGGGGGGGGGGGCGATGACTCGTGGGAGAGATTCCTTTGGGGAGATGCTGCTGGGACAACAGCCCCTCAGCGACTACTTGGCCTGAGCAGCCCTGGCCACTGTCTCGATGATGTCAGCTTGAAACTATGGTTGCCAGACTCCAGGTGGGGCCTGGAGCCCCCCCCCCAGAGTCACAACTGACCTCCAGATGAGAGAGACCAGAGTGGCCTTGGAGGAAGATGGCTGCTCTGGAGGGCGGGGTCTCTCTGGCCATCACACCCCGCCAGCCGAGGTGCCTCCTCTTCCCAAGCCCCGCCCCCTCCCCAGGCTCTACCTGGACACCTGTAGGGATTTCCCAGCCCAGAGCCGGACACCCTACTGAACGCAGCTCATTTTATATTGCCAATAGAAACGCAGTCAACGGCACATGGGATAAGACCTGTATAAAGCACAGATGGATTCTTATGTGTCTAACCTGTATCTTGAGATATTCTTTTTAACAACACAAGAGTCAGAATATGATTAACAATCTCTTTATTACTTTTTCATATAGAGGAATTTTCCCATTCTGGCCTCATCAATTACTTTCAAAATGAATTTTCACATTGGATAGGTGGAGAGACGACGATTTGCCACAGTGAACATCACCGGGGGGCAGGGGGGCGGGGGCAGGAATCTGGTTCCCCATAAAGCCAAAACTAGCAGGAAGGGTTTGCTCCTGGCCAGGGGTTGTGTGTCGGGGGGGGGGTCCAGGGCCTGGATGCAAGACCCTATATAGATCACCCATAGGCTGCCTCTTCAGAGACCTGCCAAATCGTTGTTTATTTCCAGGACTGTGAACTGAGACCCAGGCCACCCCTTCCGTGCTGTGCAGGTAAACGTGTGAACCTATTAGCAGCGGAGTACAGAGGAGGCAGCCAGCTCTTTAGTCCCTCAAAACTAGGGGGGCTTCTCCAATAAAGGGGTCCCACAAAGGTCAACATTGAAATGAATTGAGGCCATGACTGTAGTGGCCAAGTTTGCAGATGACACAATTTTTTATTTTTATAATTTCATCTTTATTAAACACAAACACTAACAACCCCTCACCTAGACAGTAAACATACAACACATAATATTCCACATAAAAACGGATCCCTCCTCTGTACATTCAAAGTAAATCAACTATACAGTTATAAACCAAACTGATTAACTTAAGTATTCAATTCAACCCATTTATAAACATTTGACCAGATTTTATAGAAAGCTGAATTCATGTTTCCATGGATTTCTTGTGTTAAATTGTCCATTTCAATCACTTCAATCGCTTTCTCAACAAAGTCCCATTTATCTGGTAACTTTTCACTTTTCAAAAACTTAGCTAGTGTTATTCTTGCTGCTGCTAGTAAATGAGTCATCACATATTTCTCTCCCTTTTCCCACCTTTTGGGTAATATACTTAACAGAAAGATTTCAGGATCTAGTGGTATTTGTAATTTCATTGACTGAGTTAGTATCACATGTATCTCCTTCCAATATCTATTTACCTCTTTACACGTCCACCAAGCATGGTAAAATGAGCCTACTTGTGATTTACACTTTCAACACAGATTACTTGTCCCTGGATAAAACCACGCTAACCTATCCGGCGTTAAGTGCCAGCGATGTCCCATCTTAAAAATGTTCTCTTTCAGTGGGACAGCTTTAAGCCATATTACATTTTGCCAAATCCTCTCCCATTTATCTGAGTCAATATTCTTCCCTAAATTTTTGGTCCAGGCCATCATTGCAGTTTCGTTACTGGCACATACAAGAGAATGTCAGAAGAAATTCAATTTGTGTTTCATAAAGTACACCAAAGCTTTTAACTGTGTGGATCATGAAAAACTACAGCTGTTTAAAAAAAAAAAATGGGTGTGCCAGAACATCAGATTATTTTGATGTGCAACCTGTACTCCGGACAAGAGACCACTGTTAGGACAGAATATGGAGAAACAGAATGAAGAAGAAGAAGAGATTGGATTTATACCTGCCCTTCACTACCCAGAGGAGTCTCAGAGAGGCTTACAAACTCCTTTCCCTTCCCCTCTCCACAACAGACACCCTGTGAGGTAGATGGGCCTGAGAAAGCTCTTTCAAGGACTGCCCTTGAGAGAACAGCTCTGATAGAACTATGGCTTGCCCAAGGTCATCCAGCAGGTGCAAATGGAGGAGTGGGGAATCAAACGCGATTCTCCCAGATTAAAGTCCGCGCACTTAACCACTACACCAAACTGGTGTTCAGTTGGCAAATGGTTTCCAGCTGGCAAATGTGTCAGACAAAAATGTATTTTACTTCCCTGTCTCTTCAGTCTATATGCAGAACATATCATAAGGAAAGATGGATGAGATTTAGATGAAGGTAAATTGGTGGAAGAAACATTGACAATTTGAGATTTGCAGATGATGTCACATTACCGAGAGAAAATACTGAAGACCTGAAACGACTCCTGATGAAGGTTAAAGCAGAAAGTGCCAAAGCAGAATTACAGCTGAAACATCAAGGAGATGAAAGTCATGACTACTGAGGGATTACACAACTTTAAGGTTGATGATGAAGAAATCAAAATGGTTCAAGACCTTCTATTCCTTGGCTCCATCACCGCCCATAAGGGGGACTCTGCACACCCAAGGAATCAGAGAGAGACTGAGAGTGGGGAGAGCAGCCACGAAGGAGCCTGAGGAAATTCTCAAAATAGGGAAGGGCCACTGGCAACCAAGATCAAGTTAATTCAAACCACAGTGTTCCCTATTACTATGTATGGGTGTGAAAGCTGGACAATGAAGAAAGCTGACAGAGGAAGAAAGTTGATTACTTTGAAATGTGGTGCTGGAGGAGAGTTTTGCAGATACCTGCTGTGGGCTGCCAAGAACAGAAGCGAGAGTGGGTTCTAGGCCAAATCACGCCTGAACTCTCCCTAGAAACGAAAATGACTAAACTGAGGCTATCGTACTTTGGTTACGAAGAGAAGACAAGAGTCACTGGGAAAGACAATCATGCTGGGAAAAGCTGAAGGCAGCAGGGAAGAGAGAGACCCAACACGAGACAGACGGACTCCATGAAGGCTGCCGCGTGGCCCCCTCCGTTCGCAAGACCTGAGCAAGCCTGTTAATGAGAGGATGTTTCGGAGGACATTTATTCATAAGAGTCGCCATACGACAGAAATTACTTGACGTCAATTAACACACACAAGGAAAGCCACACTAGAGTGCAGACGGGGCCTGCAACTGCTGAGGGCGGCCTGGTCGTCTGCTGTGTGGGTGGGAGAGAGACCAGCGGGGGCGCCTCCACGCTAAGCACACTCTGTCTTGCTTTGCAGCTGGCGGGCAGGTGGCAGGATCCAGATGGGCAGGCGAGAACCATGGTGGGCACAGGGTGAGGAAGGAAGGCACTTATGAGAGCCACTGAACCAGCAAAGCCTCCAAACACCTGCAGGCTTTTGTAACAGAGGAGGAACCCTGCACCTCTGATAGCCTGGGGGAAGGAAGACTACGTGGGTGCAGGAGCTCAGCGGGGCTCCGGCTGTGGGTCATCGGGAGGTGCCGACGGGGTGCCAGGCTCCTCAAGGGCCCTCGGGACAGAGTCTATCCCCGATTGCTGATTGCAGGGTTCCACGTGCACCTCGGGGATCGCAGGGCCTGAGAGGGATCCCTCGTTACTTAAGGAATCTGCCTCAGTGGCCCTGGGCCTGACCCTCGACAACTCCCATTTGTTCCAACCAGAATGAGGGGAGAGGAGGCCAGATAGACTCTGCACTGGGGTCACGCGAGAAACCCTTCTCTGTTTGTGCTTTCTTTTCGTAGATGCCGCTAATCCTCATTGTAGCCTGTTACTGTTCAAATAGATTTTAGGGTTGTGTTTTTCTTTCATAAAACTGGGGCACAGAGACTCTGAAGCACAGCACTTAAAGCTCTGCAGCTGATTTCTCCATGGAATCTTTACTGTGACATTTTTGGTAGATCTTCATCCACTCTTGTTGTTTATTTTAAAAAAAACCTCCAAGAACATCCTTCTTCTCTGAATCTTATAGATTTCCCTGCTCCTTGGAAACAACATGTTGATAAAAACAAACTCCCCCAACGGCAGCACTTCCTTTTTTGGGAAATTCAGAGCTTTTGAACCTCTTCAGCCGTCAAGGATCATAAAAAGTCTCCTGGAGCTGATCTACTCAGTGTTGGATCCCCAAGCATCGAGAATAAATCCACGTTTTAAGAAAAGCAAAATTTATTTCAAAGCGTTGACGACATACTCAAACACGTTCTTTGTTAGAACTGGGGATACACAGTTAGATCAAGCATAATAAAGGAACTTCAAAGAGATACAGGTCCAATGAATAACTTTCCCGCTGGCGGGCTAATGAAACGGTTGCGCGCCCAGTCCATGGGAACCAGGCAGGATATTAGACATAACACAGGTGCAGTATTCATGGGAAAAGCAATAGCCAAGCATTACAGCATCTTCTCCCCCACACAACCTCCAGCAGTTATCTTTTGCATTCCAACGCAGGAGTAGGATGATAGAAACCAAGCCGGGTGCAACAGGGAAAGGATATGTACACAAAGGTCACAGAAAACAGAATGGCAGCCTGCTGACACTCAGTCATCATGGGCTCACTGGGATTGTCCCAGGCCACTGTCACTGAAGTCTCAGTTCCGCATTTATGAAACAAGAAGAATGTGAGGTTTCATCCAAGGCAATCTAGAAGGCATAGAAATTGCATACCACGTTAGAAACGTTACATAAATTAATGTTTCTTACAATTTATTTTCAGGAAAGCCCAAAGCAAACATTTCAAAAGTTTCTTGTGCCTTTTCAGCATGCTTCAGTTCCATATATCCTGGCTCTGCTTTAGTTTGAGAGATGCAGATTGGAGGCAGCCAGGGTCTCAGGCTACAACAGTTCATTAGCTTAGGGAGGCAGTGTGAGCAGGAGGGGCCAAAAAGTTGCTGGATATCCACTGCCTGGTGGAAGAGCTCTGTCTTGTAGGCCCTGAGGAATTGGTAAGAGATCCTGCAGGGCCCTGACCTTGAATGGGAGCACATTCCACCAGGTCGGGGCCAGGGCTGAAAATGCCCTGGCCCGAGTTGAGGCTGATCGGACACCCTTTGGCATGGGGATTGCCAGCAGATGTTGGTCTGTCAAGCCCAGGGCTCTTCGGGGTGCATAAGGGTCCCGCTGGTATGTTGGTCCCTGGTTACTCAGGGCCTTAAAGGTTAGTACCAACACCTTGAAACGAATCCAGAACTCCATCAGCAACCAGTGCAATTTGCGGAGCACCACCCAAATGTACACTCGCTGAGACCCCACAGTCAGCAGGCGCGGCTGCATTTTGCATCAGCCGCAGTTTCCAGATCAGGTACGAGGGTACAGCCACCACTGTTCCCTCTAAGCTGAAGTGACGTGAGCCAGGTCACAGTTTTTTTAGCCTTGTACTCACAGATTTTTGTCTTAGCTCAGGAAGTGATGGCTCCAGAGCAAACTAATTTATGCAGCAGCCAAATCACTCGCTCACAACTTTAAGGCCGGTAGCTCACAAGGTAGAATATCTCCTCACAAGAGAGAGCATTGACACCAGCGTAAAGTGAGTTACAATAGTCCCATCTGGAAGTGACCATTGCATGGATCACTGTAGCCAAGCCACAGGTGGAGAAGTAGGGAACTAGTTGCTGAGCCTGCCGAAGGTGGGAAAAGGCAGATTTGGCGACCGCCGTGATCCAGGCCTCCATTGACAGTGGGGCACCCAGGATCACACTTAGACATCCAGAACTGGGAGGTGAATTTCCACATCAGTCCCCCACGACTCAGGCGCAGGACCTCCGTCATTGCTGGATTTAACTTCACCCGGCTCTGTTGCAACCAACCAGCCACAGCCTTCAGAGCCCTGGCCAGAATATTCGGGGCTGCGTCTGACTGGCTGCCCATTAACAGATATAGCTGGGTGTCATCTCCATATTGCTGACACCCCAGCCCAACCCCCCCCCCCGATCAGGTAGGCGAGAGGGCGCAGGTAGAGGTTAGATAACATTGGGGAGAGGACTGCCCCCTGGTAATCATGGGGAAACCTTCTCCTTTTGACTGCAACCTGAGTGTGAACTGAACCTACTTGTAGAAATGTAAGTTTTTACCTTCTGCAATATGCTGCTTGGGAGACTTATTTACTGCACTCAGTCCCACGCTTCTGTGACTGAGGGAAACTCTGCGATATTAACTAAATATCCTAAAACATTTAGAACATATGAACACAGAGCCATGTTGGCTCAGGCCAATGGTCCAGAACCTGAAAAGGTTAGTCAGATAGAAAAGAGGGCCAACAATAAAAGCTTAATATATCTATAGTATTAAAAAAACATATGAGGGCCCAATCACACCTCGTGTAAAAATGCCAGAATCTCTCACACACCCGGGCACCCAGGCCTAGCTGCCTCCGGAAAGGTGTGATTGGGCCCTTATATGTTTCTTAATTCTTTGTTAATAAATACACGTATCTTTGTATATACTATAGATATATTAAGCTTTTATTGTCGGCCCTCTTTTCTACTTGACTAACCTTTTCAGGTTCTGGATCTCAGGTTTCAAGGTTCATTCCCCCCCCCTTTGTCCCAGTAGGATCAGGCCAGTGGCCCCTCCAGTCCAGCACTCTGGGTGACACACAGGGGCCAAAGCCGAGGGGCCACCAGGAGGTCCACCAGTGGGGCCAGAACTCCAGAATCCCTCCCGCTGCCCCCCCAAGCACCAAGAAGAGAGGGCCTCACTGCCCCAGACATAAGAACATCAGAGAGAAGCCAAATGTTGGATGGGGCCAGTGGCCCCCCCTCCAGTCCAGCACTCTGGGTGACACACAGGGGCCAAAGCCGAGGGGCCACCAGGAGGTCCGCCAGCGGGGCCAGAAGCCCTGCCTCAGAGGGCAGAGGGGCCTCCCCGGGTGACCAGAGTGGATGGGTGGGTTTCTGCGGGAGAAGGTCACTGCTAGCCCCCTGAACGGAGCCTGGGAGCCAGCGCCGGAGAGGACACACAAGAGTGGGCCGGCTCCAGTCCACAGTCTGCTGCCTGCCCTCTGTAGGGAGGGTCCTGTTTCCGACCAGCGGTGCGGGGAGGCCTTGGGTGGCCTGGCCTGGCGTGCCAGGGGGATGCTGCTTGGCTTCCGCCGTCCCCGTGGGGAGTCCTCCGGGGTGTGTTGAGGCGAAGGCGCCCGGGCCCCCGGCGGCGGGGCCAGCCTTGCCTTCCTCCGCCCCGCCCCAGGACCGCTCTCGGCTGCCTCTCCCTCAGGCGCCAGCTGTGGGAAGGGGGCGCGGGGGGGTCTCCTTCGGAGGACGCCGCCCCCCCGCCCGCCCGCCCCCC
>NW_015174293.1:506133-506507 GCF_001447785.1 Gekko japonicus
GGGGGGGGGGGGGGATGGCTGGCCGGGAGGAGGCAGGGGAGCCCCGCGGGCGGGCGGGCGTCGCGGTGGGGTCTCCATCTTCCCCTCCGGCCGAGGAATGCGGGGCGCGCCGGGGGGTTGTGGGGTTCCTCCGCCGCGCCTTCAAGGGTCGCCTCCCTCCCTGCAGCCGGCTGCTACGACAACGGGCAGCACTACCAGCTCCACCAGCAGTGGGAGCGCATCTACCTGGGCAACACCCTCGTCTGTACCTGCTACGGCGGCAGCCGCGGCTTCAACTGCGAGAGCAAGCCCGAGCGTGAGTCCACCCCCCCCGACCCCTCCCTCCCTCCCTCCTCGGGGGGGCTCCGTCGGAAGGCGGGCGGGGGGTGGGGGGG
>NW_015174293.1:507956-524630 GCF_001447785.1 Gekko japonicus
TCTGCCCAAGTTCACACAATCAGCATTGCTGTCAGATGGCCATCCAGCCTCTGTCTGAAAACCTCCAAAGGTGGAGAGCCGACCACCTCCCGAGGAAGCCTGTTCCACTGAGGAACTGCTCTAACTGTCAGGAAGTTCTTCCTAAAGTTTAGCCAAAAACTCTTTTGATTGAATTTCAACCCGTTGGTTTTGGTCTCACCTTCTGGGGCCACAGAAAACAACTCTGCACCATCCTCTAGATGACAGCCCTTCCAGTACTTGATGGTGATCATATCACCTCTCAGTCATCTCCTCTCCAGGCTAAACAGACCCAGCTCTCCTTCAACCTTTCCTTCACTTGATCTCCAGACCCCTCACCATCTTTATTGCTCTCTTCTGGACACGTTCCAGCTTGTCTATATCCTTCTTAAATTGTGGTGCTCAAAACTGAACACAATATTCTAGGTTAGGTCTAACCAGAGCAGAGTAAAGCGATACCACCACATGATCTGGACACTGTACTTCTGTTGATATAGCCCAAAATGATATTTGCCTTTTTAGCTACTGCATCACTCTCCTGACTCATGTTCAGTGAGTAGTCTACTAAGACCCCTAGATCCTTTTCGCCAAGACAAGTCTCCCCCAACCAATAATTATGCATTTGATTTTTCCTACCTAGATGCAGACGTTTACAGTTATCCCTGTTGAAATTCATTTTATTTGTTTTAGCCCAGTTTTCCAGCCTGTCAAGATCATCCCGTATCCTGACTCTGTCTTCTACTGTATTTGCTACCCCTCCCAATTTAGTGTCATCTGCAAATTTAAAAAGCATTCCCGCTATGATGATACTCGGGGGTCATTTTGTAGAAAAAGAGGTGCAGGAGCTCTTAGCATAACTTATTTGCATATACCACGCCCCCTGACATCACCAGAAGTGTGTCAGAAGGCCACACCCACCACTCAGGCTCCACTGGACTGTTTTGGATTGCTAGCTGTTGCGGGGGGGAATGTGCAGATCTGTCCTCACAGAGGAGGGTGAGCTTGTACCTGAATAAAACTTGGTCTTAAAGGTGTCACTGGACTTTTTTTGATTGCTAGCTGTGGGGGGGGAAGCGCAGATCTGCCCTCACAAAGGAGGGAGCGCTTGTTCCTGAAGGTGGGCCAGGGGGGGGCTCTGCTTCTTGCTCCTCCCGACTGAGGGCTGCTGGGAGCAGGGGGCGGGGCTTGTTCCATGTACCCCAACCCTTACTGCTGGAGCTCTGCTCCTGGGTGCTCCCGCAGGAAATGACCCCTGGTGATACTCTTTTTCCTTCTACTCAGCGGAAGAAACCTGCTTTGACAAATACACTGGATCTTCTTACCGAGTTGGGGAAACATACGAACGTCCCAAGGACTCCATGATCTGGGACTGCACGTGCATCGGAGCTGGCCGCGGAAGAATCAGCTGCACGATCGCAAGTATGTCAGGGAGAAGCGATGCCTCTGCTTTGGGACTGACTCCCCAGGTTGCCGCAGCTCTGCACAAGTCAGGGGTTTCCCGTCACTGAAGGGCAGCAGGTGCAAAGAATTATGCGGGCCAGGAAGGAATTTGAACTGTGAATGTTCTTTATCTACTTCTTCGTTGGTAACCCACCTTTCTCGCTGAAACACAAGGTGGATTGCAGAATGTCAAAAACAATTCAGTCAGACAGCATAAGACATAAACAATGCAATAAGATTAGGATTACAGAACTAGAAAACCACGCAAACCAAAAACAATCTGATGCCTGTTGTGCCGTAACGCAAAATGTGGATTACAAAGCAAAACGTGCAGGAAAAGCAAGCTGATACCCCCAATAACAAATGGTGCACTAGACTGCAATCTTATTCCTTTTATAAAAGTGCCCTCCTGAGCTGTTTGGTTATGCTACTCTTTAGTTGCAAAATGTATTCCCCTGATCACAGTTTTTCTCTCTTCTACGAACATAATATTCAGGCAGCAAAATTATCCATGGTGATATCTATTGGGTGAAACCAAGCAGTTGGCTTTTGCAGTGTGCAGCCACGAAGATGTGTTTAGATTTCCTATGTAAAGTGGCATTTGACCACAAAGTTGGCCTCTCTTTAACAGCCTTTCTTTGCTTGCGTTCCCATGTGGGAAAAGGCAATGGTGATTTTTCACCAAATACTTTTAGCAGTGAGTATCAGTAATGGAACATGGGGGCATCAGAACAACAAGAACCTCCTGGTTTTTTCGGCAGTAACTGTTCAGATATATAAAGCATGCCAGCATAATTGGCGTTGGGCTTGGATGTGGGTAAAGGACACTTTGGATGTTACAAGAAAATGCCATGTGGCAGTCATTAGACACCTTTAACTGAACTGTAAGTCAAGTGGAGCTGGGTCATTTGTATTTTGGCCTCAGAATAAGAGCGTTGACCGCTCCGGATGCTCACATTCCACACAGAGCCCAAACCAGAGGAGACAAACTCCTCCTCCCCTTACCTGATGGCTGGCATGCGGGAAGAGCCTCCCTGTCCTTCCCCAGAGCCTCGGGCAGAGTGTCCCAGAGCACGGTCTCATCAAGAGGCGCCGTAGTCCGGTGGGGCCTCTGGTTCGGAGGGCCTCTGGCGCTCAGCCCCTGCGGGAGGGAGGGAGCTTGGACAGCCAAGCCGTGGAGCACCCCTGGCCGCTGGGGCTGGGTGGACCCGTGGCCTCGGTCTGAGGCGGGTCCGTCTGTTCCATCCCCACAGATCGCTGTCATGAGGGGGGTCAGTCCTACAAGATCGGCGACACCTGGCGCAGGCCTCACGAGACGGGCGGCTACATGCTGGAGTGTGTGTGCCTCGGGAACGGGAAAGGCGAATGGACTTGCAAGCCCGTGGGTAGGTGGGCTCCTTTGGGGCTGGGGGGTCTTTGTGAGACGTTCAGCAAGCGGCTTCAGACTCAGTCCGTGGGACTCTTCCCAATGACGGCTTGATGCAGACGTGAGCTTTTGGGCTCTTTGTGGCAGATGATTGTTGGCTGTCTCAGTGACTTCAGAGATAAAAATTTTTCAAGGCTGCAACTTGGAGTCGGTCTTTGTGTCTTTAGCCTGTCAATGCTCACTACAGAAACAGCCTGGCTTGTAGCGGCCGTGGTAGGCGAGGGTCTGCCGCTCTCTGAAGTAGCAAACCGGAGCCTGTTCCGTACCATGTCACTTGGGTGGCCGGGGCGGTCTGCTGTGCCCCTTCCCATACAAAACCGTTTCCAGCACATAGAGATCTAGAGCATCGGGGAGAAGATTTCTAGCCCTGGTGTGCCAGTTGTTTTGGGGGCGGTGATGTTTTTTCAAAGGAGAAACCTTCATGCGTATGATTAATTCAAAAGGGGCGCAGCACAGACCCGCATTTCTCCATGCAGTGAGCAGGAGTCCTTTTCCTTGTTAGATTTTCACATTCCATTTTTTCTTTATTTTCCACATTTATTTGGAATAGCTATTAATAGATCCCTGGTATCTCTTCGGTGTGCAGCTTTCTGATCAAGATTTGGTTGAAAGTGTGCGGACTCTAATCTGGGAGAACTGGGTTTGATCCCCCACTCCTCTTCCACTGGCAGCTGCTGGATGACCTTGGGCAAGCCATCACTCTGGCAGAGCTGTCCTTGAAAAAGAGCAGTCTCTGTGAAGAGCTCTCTCAGCCCCGCCTACCTCACAGGGTGTCTGTGGTGGGGAGGGGAAGGGAAAGGAGATTGTAAGCTGCTCTGAGACTCCTTTGGGTAGTGAAGAAGAAGAAGAAGAAGAAGAAGAAGAAGAGATTGGATTTATACCCCGCCCTTCACTTGGAGTCTCAGAGCGGTTTACAAACTCCTTTCCCTTCCCCTCCCCACAACAGACACCCTGTGAGGTAGGTGGGGCTGAGAGAGCTCTGACACAAACTGCTCTTTCAGGAACAGCTGTGCCGGAGCTTGTGACTGACCCAAGGTCACATCAGCAGGTGCAAGTGGAGGAGTGGGGAATCAAACCTGGTTCTCCCAGATTGGAGTCCACACACTTAACCACTGCACCAAACTGAAGGGCCATGGGGTATCAATCCAATCTCCTCTTCTTCTTTCAGTGTGGGGGTGGAAGGACAGTCAGGTTGCAGCTGACTTGCGGTGACCTTCATGGGGTTTTCAGGGCAAGAGAGGAGCACAGGTGGTTTGCCCTGGCCTGCCTCTATGTAGCAGCCGTGGTTTGCCCTTGCCTGCCTCTGTGTCGCAGCCGTTGATTTCCTTGGTGGGTCTCCCATCCAAGGACTAACTGGGGCTGACCCTGCTCAGCTGCCAAGATCTGATGAGATTGGCCTCGCTTGGGCCATCTAGTTTGCACTAAATGAAATTCTGTGAACAAAATAAGCTCCCGCTGTCCTCCCAACGTTTTCCAACTGATTTCCTGTAGCGGAGCGGTGCTATGACAATTCTGCTGGGACCTCCTATGTTGTCGGCGAGATCTGGGAGAAGCCCTACCAAGGCTGGATGATGGTGGACTGCACTTGCCTGGGAGAAGGCAGCGGGCGCATCACCTGCACTTCCCGGAGTAGGTATCGGCTCGTGGTATGGCCCCGTGCCACAGTGTACAAAAGTTTCAGTGTACTTCCCTGGAGTGAGCCTAAAAATGTGAAATGTGCAGTGTTGCTTGCTGATTTGCATATTAATGTGAGGTATATAACTCTAATGACAACCTTCTTAATTACCAGAGTGTCTCTTTGCATGAAGGCTCACCACTGTTGAGCCTCAGCAAGCTCTTGTGTGTCTGAAGGGAGGCAAAGGGCTTCCCTCACTGCTTACCTGCCCTCTCGTTCCTCCAAGTAACGGCTGTTTCAAGGTGCAAACTACCTGCCAAACATAAGCCTTGCAGCTCCCCAAAACAATAGAGACAGTGCCTGTAGCCTTAAGGAATGAATGCCCTCGGTGACGGTTGCTAGGCAACTGAAAGAGTATTGCCAGCCTTTCAGTCAGGATATGGAAGGGAGAGCGGGCAGAACCCTTTCCATGGCTACTCTGGTGTTTGTGGGAGGACTCACTGGAACCAGGCCCATAGAATCATAGAATGTTAGAGTTGGAAGGGACCTTGCAGGTCATCTAGTCCAGCCCCCTGCACTCTGCAGGAGCAGAGCTGCCCATCTGCAGCCACCTGGCTCCTTGCTGCCCCCCCCCCCAGCCTGCATGGCACCCAGGCCTAGCTGCCTCCGGAAAGCCAGTGGGGCAGTGGTTAGAGCTTCAGACTGGGATCTGGGAGGGCTAGGCCCAAATCCTCGCTTTTCTGTGGAAAGTCACTGGGTGACTTTGGGTTGCGCATTCTCAGCCCAACCTACCTCAACTCAGATAAGATGGAGGAGAGGAGAAGGGTGTAAGCTGCTTTGGGTCCACACGGTGGAGAAAGGCAGGGTATAAAAGAAGTACACAATAAATATAGCTGAAACTTGGGAGCGGACAAAAGATTTGTTTGTTTGTTTGTTTAATTTATAACCTGCCCTACCCCAGGAGGCGCCCCCTGCAAGTTATTGCAGGTTCCTCACTATGTGTCCAGTGGCTAGCCGTGTGCAACACAACTAGTGTTTTCCTGAGGGGTGGCTGCCACGGTGGGGAAAGCTGAAGACCGTGAAGGTAGATCAAAGTGGGTTGGCTTGTGGGTGGGAAAGAGAGTAGGAGGCAGGAAAAGAAGAGAGGCTGTGGGGGGGACTGCCGGGAAAGGGAGAAAGAGGAAATAGGGGGGGGGGGGAGGGAGGAGAGGCCTCCCACAAGTCCTTGTGGGTCCCCCGCTTCTGTATATAGAAGTTCAAGTTGATATGTAAATGTGAAATTTACGATTCTTTTCTAAATTCCAATGAAATCTGTTCTGTGGGCTTAGTACAAATGCTGGCTAAAATAACCAATCCATTGTTTCTTGAAGATCGCACACCCCCAGGAACTGCCCTGGAGCCCCTGGCAAGCAGCTCATCTATCTCTCTACCTGGGGAGCTGCCCCCCCCCCCTTAGGACGCAGGTTTCTAGAGAGACAGCTTAGAAATCTGATTGACAAGTAATGTTCTGAGGACGCAGGTGAGACCTAGGGACTTGCATACGACCCTCGTTTGGTATGTGGGCAGACTGGGATTAAAACTCCAGCTGAAGAGCAACATCTGGTCTGTGGGCTCTACCAGCCCTCTGTTTGTTTTGGAGCTCATCCACGACCCACAGTGCCCAGTATAGTCCAGGCAGTTGCTTGGGGTGTGCCTGCAAACCCTCTGCTTGACTCGGAGTTTCCCAGACTCCGTCTGGACCCTTCCTGTCCATCCCACTTTGAGCCAGTCTCCGTGAGGCCCTTCCGCTTAATGACCTCAGAACAGCAATACGTCCGTCGTTGCCCTCCCTGCCCTTTCGGATTCATCTCCTGCCGCTGAGGAGTGCTGTGAAAATGCTTCAGGGCTCCTCTCGCCTCCTTCCCTTCCAGTTCATAATACTGAGGTCCTGCATGGTAGCCATCCAGTGGGGGAAATGCTCTCCTGGCTGGATTAAGAAGCTTTCTTCTTCACTTCACTTTCTCACAAAGGCTGCCGTTGCTGGCACACAAAGACGGAGTCCCCTCCCCCCCCTTACGGTGTGGACGTCCACCAGGTGCTATTCCCATCCAGCGTCAGTTTGAGCTTTCTGAGCCGTGCCTTCGGCCTTCGGGTTCCCAGCTCTGAATGTTTTGGAAAGTTCGGTCCCAGGGTGCCCATCCACCACAGACATGCATCATGCTCCGCAGACTAGTTTCCTGGCAAAGACACGCATCCCATCAGTCTCCTCTGGCATCTCTCTAATGTGTTTCCCACATGGAAGAGTCTTTGTTGCCAAAGAGCTCACACTGGATGAGTATCTGGAGCGATGCAGAGGGCGGGGGGGTCTCCTCCTTACCAAATCTTGCGACGGGGGAGAAGGGGGATGCCCTCAGCCTGGCTCACTGTTGGTCATGGCTGGTTTCCGTCACCAGGCAGAGGAAGAAGATGGAAAAGGTTTTTGTCGGGTCCCCCTCAATGCTCCCTCTAAGCCGTGGAGTCTTCTCGTGAGCACAAATTCTGCTTTGTGAGCTACTGGCATTGAAGTTGTGAGCGAGCCACTTGGCTACCACATAAATTAGTTTGCTCTGGAGCCCCATCCTCCCTGAGCTAAGGCGAAATTTTGTGAGCCGGAGGCGAAGAGACTGTGAGCTAGCTCACACTTACTCAGCTTAGAGGGAAGACGGGTCTCTCCCCCCTCCCCCCCCGCTTTCCAGAAAGGCTGTGCGAATGGAGAAGTGGGTGGGGGTGTTTCTTAGGTGGTTGTCTGTATGAAGAGGTGCATGAGGGGTAACGAGGCTTGAGAGAGAGAGCGAGAGGGAGCGCGAGCGCCTGGGCTGTCTGTGAGAGGGGAGAGCCTGAGGCTCTGGATCACGGTTTCCCATCTGTCATAGTGTGCGCTGTGAGTAAAACCACACTGGATGAACTGAGGCTGAATTCTGGGCGTTTTAGACCGTCGTTTCTCATGCAAGCAAACAGTTGCTGTGTTGATCCCAGAGCAGAAGTGTCACGGCCTGGGGGAAACTGGGGAAAATTGATAGAAGATTTTCCCTCATTTTCCCTCCAAAGCTTATTTCAGTGTTTCCAATGGAAAAATGTGGGAACTCTTCGGAAAGAAGCGCCTACGGAACATTTTCCTAGTAGAATGAGCGCAGTGCTTCTTAAGGCAAGGGTTTCATACACAAATGTGTGTCATGTTAAAATTCTGAGGACGTTTTCAATTTTTCCAGTGGCAAAATTGGCAAGTTTTGGAGCATACTGCAAAAAACTATGGTTTTTCCCCTCCCTTTTCGGAATGGAGAGAAAGAGCAGGTTTTACTCAAAATGTGTAGTATGAACAACAATCTACGGAGTTATGTGCAGCAATCTACAGGATTAGATAGCGCTAATACTTTTGTATGCTGTAGATATATACAACATTTTCAATAATAGTTTTGTTTAAATGTTATAATTTTGGCAATTAGCATACACTAGAAAGTGTTCAGTGATAATGCATTATTAACCCAGTCGACCTGTTCAATGTCGTAAAGATTCTTAATAGAGAAATGTGCCAGTAGTTCTACATATTGTGATTGTATTGAGAGGGTTTCCGTCCCTATAATGCCCCTTTGTTCACTATAGAAGTTGTTTTCTACTGATCTCCAGAAATTTGGCCCCTCTGTCCCGGAGTATTTATTTTCTTCTTCCTTTGCCCATCTTTAGGGCTGAGGCTCAAAGTAGATTACCAAACGTAAAACAAACCAAAAAACTGAAAGGCATCCAAAAGACCAGCCCCTCCCCCCCGGTGGGGTACATGTGGGTGTCACGGTGCCCACCGAGTGTGTTGAGGAAGTGAGAGGGGGGCCAGGCGGGGCTTTTGCCCAGCCAGGCTTCTGATCGATCATTGGAGAATTTGATTGGCTGTGCAAGTTTTTCAAAATGTTACTTTGGCAATAGAGGCCACCCCTGCACAAGGAGCTTCACTATGTGGCTGGAGGGAAACAGCGGCCATTTTGTGACTGTGTCTGCCTCCTGTGGCAGCCATTTTGTGGCTGTTCCCACCACGCCATGTCAGAATGGCAAAGGTGGCTGCAGGTTCAAAAAGATTGGGGGGCCTTGCAGCAGACGGGGCAGTAGGACGAGGGTTAGGGAACCCTCCCCTGTTTAAGGCATGAGATGCCGCAATGTGTAATGCAGACGGTGGCCGGCGGAGGCAGAGGAGGATGCAGTGAAAGCAAGGTGGGACACAAAACCAGTTCTGCTGTGATGAAGAATGAATTAAATCCTAACCCTTTTCATATTTAGTTGCACGTACGTTCCATTTATGTTGCTGGGTGTAAGGTTGCACGCAGAGAGCATTGGATGTTGGGCTGTCTTATCGTTTTGCTACATTCACTCGCACATGGATTGTCTTGTAAACACAAGACAGTTTAGTTGTGAAGGTTGCTGTGGCACAAAGCTAGTGATTGGTGGGTCCAGCCTTACTCCCAGGTAAATGTGCAAAGGATCGCTGCTCTCATACTCTGTTCGGCCTGCCTTCAGAGCTCATCTTCGGTGTCAAAAGTGGTGTTTTTAATAAAACTCATCCATGTGTACTTGCCGTGACCAGTAGTTAGTCATGTTCATAGGCACGAGTCTGCTCTGGATCCCGGAGCCAGGAGGCCACATCTGGGGAAGGCTTCGGCCTCCGAGCCCCGTCGTTGGCCCTCCAGAGGAACTGGTTGGGCACTGTCTGACTGAGACAGGCTGCTGGACTGACCCAGCAGGGCCCTTCTATGTTTGGAGGGAAAGGGTTTTCCATCACGACACTTTCTGGGCTGCTGGGTAAAACTCCCAGCTGTGTCACTGGAGGAGAGACCTCTCTCATCCCCCATTGCAGGATGGGAAAATGGACATGAATCCAGACACAAGTTGGCTTTGGTTTCCCGTAACTAAAACAGGTCGGCAGTCTTTAACTGGCCCGGTCTACCTGAAGACTCAGTCTCCTTAGCTTGGGTCCTCTGCTATGCATATTTCTCTCCCCCCCCTCCACAGACAGGTGCAATGACCAGGACACCAGGACGTCCTACAGAATCGGAGACACTTGGAGCAAGAAAGATAACAGAGGAAACCTCCTGCAGTGCATTTGCACAGGGAACGGCAGAGGGGAGTGGAAATGCGAGAGACACGCCTCCCTGCAAGCCACGGGAATCGGTGAGTGGTGATTGGCTGGGAGAGGATCATGAGACCTGCATGCGTCACATTTCTGTGTTGCCACTCACCAAAAAGGCACATGAGGACTCCCGGCACTTTCGTCAAATTGTTTCTTTTGCGTTAAGTGTCCAAATTGCCCCACCCACACTCCTACACACACACCCCCTTTATGAACTGCGATGGCCGAGGGCCAGTTGGTTTGTTATCCCCCCCCCAGCCATTCACAGAATCCCACCCTTGGGATCACGGGAGCCAACCTTTGGGCGTGGCACGCCAGCCAGCTTCCTGTCTGAGGGGAATGTACTCCTTTGCTAAGATGTGTGAGAGAGGGCATGTTTGGGTGGGGGACACAGCGGAATGTCAAAGAAGCCATTTTCAAGATGCTGTGTTGGAAGGGTAGCTGTGCCTTTTCAGTGGCAGAGATCTTAATGAGCCAGTTTGGTGTAGTGGTTAAGTGCGCGGACTCTGATTCCCCACTCCTCCATTTGCACCTGGCTGGATGACCTTGGGCAAGCCGTAGTTCTGATAAGAGCTGTTCTTGAAAAAGCCGTTTCTGTCAAGAGCTCTCTCAGCCCCGCCTTCCTCCCAGGGTGCCTGTTGTGGGGAGGGGAAGGGAAAGGAGTTTGTCAGCCACTCTGAGACTCCCTTGGGTAGAGAAGGGCGGGGGGTATGAATCCAATCTCCTCCTCCTCCTCCTGCTTCTTCTTCTGTCGACTGAACAGTCTGCTTCCGTCTTCTGCCTTAGGAACTGGATCAACCACCTTCACCGACGTGCAGACTGCCCTTTACCAGCCTCAGCCCCAGCCCGCCCCGTACGGGCACTGCGTCACCGACAACGGCATGGTGTATTCCGTGGGCATGCAGTGGCTCAAGACGCAGGGCAGCCAGCACATGCTTTGCACGTGTCTGGGCAACGGCGTCAGTTGCCAGGAAACAGGTACGGGCCGACTCTCATGCTCCCGGGTAGAGGAGAGAGGGGGGGGGAGACTCTCAGGTTGCAGAACACAGAGGTGGTCGGCGGAATACACAGGGGAGCTACTCAGTGGGAGCAGGAGTTTGAAAAGGGCCAGCATCCCACCGTAGGCCGGGAAAAAATCCCTCCAGCCCCAGGATCCTTTCTCCAATGCAAGGAGAAGCGTGTTAGAAGTGTGCGGCCCACCGTGTCTCGCCTTGATCCTCTTTGTGGCTCTCGGTGTCACGCCTGGCTAGGCCGGGCAAGTGGGTCAGGGAGGTAATAGAAGCCTGCCCGTGGGGGAGTGCGGCCCCTCCTGCAGAAGGCATCCCTGGACCCCAAAATGACTTGAACAACGACCTCCCGGTGGGCGACGTTCCGTCCTTGAGCAGGAGGCTAGAGGAGGGGGCGGCTGCACAGCTTTTGGTGGTCTTGGAGGGGCTGGATTCTTTTGGGCCCATTTCGGTCTGGGGTTGGGACGGCAACAGCTCGGGCTCTTCACCAGGAGAGTGGTGGTGGGGAAGTGCCCCCCTGCCTCTCCCGGTGGCTTTTGACGCGCTAGCCCGGGGCGTCCTTCGGGGGGGGGAGGGCTGGCTGGCTGTGTTGGGGGAGGGGGCATGGCCCATGGGTGGTCCTGCTCTTCCTTGGCTGACCGGTCCCAGAAGGCGGTGGGGCTGCGGCCGCCCAGCCGTGTGGCTTTGGTGCTGCAGGGTTCCAACGCCTTGTGCCCCGTCACCCGCGTGAAGCCGCTGGGGGAGACCCATCTGGGCATCTGGAGTGTGGGGGTGACACCCTGCTTCTCCTCAGCCGCTGAGTCTGGTGGGTCTGGGGGAGGAGGCCCAGGTCTCTCCCCTGTGGGACACCGTGCGTTGGATCAGCCTCGGCTGATGGGCCAGCCAGGGGCCATTCCTTGAAAGTCACGATCTGGCCGTGACCGTCTGTGCTCCCACTCTGTCTGGGCTAGACTACTGTAACGTGCTTTACAGGGGCGGGGGGGGCTGCCTTTGCCCAGAAACTTGACCGGTTTCAAAACACAGCAGCCAGGCCATCATTAGGGGCAAGATGGGGGTTAGGGGTTCTTTGTAGCCGGCCACTGCCCCCTTCCCTTCCCCTGCCCAGCCTGCCAGCTAAGAGGAGCCTCACAATGAGCCCTGCCTTCGGTGCGCCCTTCCTCGAAGCTCACCCTGTGCCCACTTCATTCTTTTTTTAGGCGTCTTTTTACCCCAGGCTTAATTAGGAGTCTGACATGGACCAAGAACGGCTTTGAGACCTGCTTTAAGCAGCTCAGCGACTTAAGCGGTGCTGTTTCTATGGTCTAGCTGCGTTTTTGATCTTGGCTTTTGAAGGCTTATTGACTGATAGCTCTTATTGGGCTTTATGTTTTATTATTTTGAGAGCCGGTTCTCCGGAGACATGGTTTAGGAGCGCTCCAAATAAACAGAGTGGTTCTTCTGCTGGAGGAAGGCTCCTCCGCCTGCTTGGAGGGGAGAGAGGCAGGATCCGGGCCGAGCGGCCAGAACAGCGCTCCAGCCCTCCTCCGGGTGTCTCCGTGGCTGGGTTTCCGCAGTGGAGCAGAACGGGAGAGGCGGCAGTCAAGCCAGCGGTGCTGAGCTGCATGGCCGAGCCGTTTGAACCAAACAGTTTCCGCAGGAATTAGCCCCGCTGGATGAAAATAAGCCTTGTGCTTAAAAGCGTCGGGGTCCTGGTTCAAATCTCACCTCCACCCATTGGCTGGGCTTAGGCGGGCTGTGATCCCATAGCCTCAAGACCTCTGCATTGATTGATTGATTCATTCCATTCATTCATTCGTGCCCCACCTTTCTCTCTCCCCCCCCCGGGACCCAAAGGGGCCGACATTGTTTTCCCTTCCTCCATTTTCTCCACACAACCACCCTGTGATGTAGGCTAGGCTCTGTACTCAGTCAGAGGAGAATACTGGCCTCTCTGACCGGTGGCTGTGGAAGTTCTTCTGAATGCTGAGTCGTATTGAATAAGGGGTAGCCAGAGCTACGGCAAAGAGAGATCAGGCTCCTTCGCGGTCTTGTATTTGCGGCTCTGCTGCGGGATCCTGATGCAAAGTTCTGTTCTGTTTCAAAGCTGTGACCCAGACCTACGGTGGGAACTCCAACGGGGAGCCTTGCGTGTTCCCGTTCACCTACAACGGGCGGACTTTCTACTCGTGCACTTCGGAAGGCCGCACGGACGGGACGCTCTGGTGCAGCACCACCTCCGACTTTGACCAGGAAAAGAGATACTCTTTCTGTACAGAACAAAATGGTAAGCTCCTTAAAATAAAGGCGTATTTGGGGAGAAACGAGGCCCGGATTTTGGCAGTCGGGAGGAGAATGCAACAGACCGAACAACAGTAATTCTGGCAATGCTTCTCTGAATTCGGCCATTGGTGTAACTGTGAGCGGAGGCTCAGTGGAGAGAGGGGAAGTGTGTGTGTGGGGGAATGTTGCTGAGCCGCTTCAGTGGCCCAGCAGGGGAGACAGAAGGGAAGAGTGGGGCGATGGGGCGATCTGGATCTGGGGCAAATTCTCCGTAGACCTAAGAAATCTGGGCTTAGCTCCTGGGTCACCCGTAGAGTTGCCAGACAGTCTCGGGCAAGTTCTTATGGCCCGTGCCTTGTTCCACATCTGTCACGGGGTTTTGCCAGTTTGGAGTCCTCCTTGGGGCTAGGCCTCTCCTCCTCCTCCTCCCCCCCCCCGGTTGGTGCAAGGCCATTTGGATCCGCCAGGCATCAGTTGTGCAGCTCCTGAGAAGCCAAACCTACTCTTCATCGTGAATCACTGGCTAAGGAAATTGCTCTGCAATTACATATTTGCATTCTTCTACTGGGCTTTATCAGATGATCCCATAAATGTAGGTGGAAGAGCTCTTGTAGACTCGTAACTTCTTTGGCTCTGGCTGCTTACCTCCGACTTTTGGGGGTAGGGAGGACGTGTCTAGACATGGAGCAGGCGGCCGGGGGGGGGGGGGGACGGGGACGAGCCCTGCCTCTTTGATCTAGAGAGGCTTTTCTCTGTGTGCGTGTGCGTGTGTACGTTGTCTCCTTGGCCACGTTTCCATCCCTCCAGTAGAGCGAATGCCCATATTAGGCCGGAGGGAAAGATGCCTCTGGAGTTGGGAGCGGTCTGATGTCACCCTGAGATCTTGAGGCCTCAGCCAGGTGGCCATATAGGGCAGAAACCGGAGCCTCCTCCTGGGGGACGGGGCTTGTGCGGGGGGTTCTCTCTCCTCCTGACAGCCTCTCGCCTCGGGGAGGTGGGAAGCCTCGCCTGGAACTGGAGCCCCGGTGGTGTACTTCAGTGGTCCAGCAGGGAAGGGAAGGGAAGGGTCTGCGGGCTAAAACGGCCCCTCGTTTTCTCGGCCTCTTCCCTCTATCCAGCCCGAAGGTGGGTGGCTACAATTAGGGATGCTTCTAAAGTCCCCCCCATGTGGCTTTGTCTCCAGATGTTGACCATTCAAATTACTGGGTCTTCCTTGTGGCGCAGCATCCGCATGTTGTGGCTCTCCCCCTCCCATTTCTGATCTCCAGATCTATTCAGACCGCTCAGAAAGCCTGCTGTCCTGAGAGCCTCTTAGGAAGTTCCTCCGTAAGAGTTTCGATAAGAACGTAAGAGAAGCCAATGTTGGATCAGTCCAACGGCCCATCCAGCCCAACACTCTGGGTCACACAGTGGCCAGAAATGCCAGGTGCCATCAGGAGGTCCAGCAGTGGGGCCAGGACACCAGAAGCCCTCCCACTGTTGCCCCCCCACCCCAAACACCAAGAATACAGAGCATCCCTTGCCCCAGACATAAGAACGTAAAAGAAGCCAAATGTTGGATCAGGCCAACGGCCCATCCAGTCCAACACTCTGTCACACAGAGTGGCCAAAAATGCCAGGGGCCACCAGGAGGTCCAGCAGTGGGGCCAGGACACTAGGAGCCCTTCATATTCAGAGGCCAGATGTAGAACATAAGGGAAGCCAATGTTGGATCAGGCCAGTGGCCCATCCAGCCCAACACTCTGAGTCACACAGGGGCCAAAAAGACCAGGTGCCATCAGGAGGTCCAGCAGTGGGGCCAGGACACTAGGAGCCCTTCCACTGTTGTCCCCCCCCCCCAAGTACCAAGGATCCAGAGCATCACTCGCCCCAGACTGAGAGTCCCTATCTATACCTTGTGGCTAAGAGCCACTGGTGGATCTCTGCTCCAGATGTTTATCCAATTCCCTCTTATAAAAACATAAGAAAAGCCAATGTTGGATAGGCCAAAGGCCCATCCAGCCCAACACTGTCACACAGTGGCCTAAAATACCAGGTGCCCTCAGGAGGTCCACCACTGGGGCCAGGACACCAGAAGCCCTCCCACTGTTGCCCCCCCCAGCACCAATCCAACTAGCATTCCTTTGGTGCTGTGATTTAATCAAAGTATACCTACCCCCTTTACTAACCTGCAAGGAATGGTGTTCACTGGAAACTTCAGTCCGCTGCACATGTCACTGGTGAAATCAATTTAAGGAATTCCCTAAGGCAAACTGGCAGGCAGGCAGGCAGGCAGGCAGGTGAAGCCAAGTTGCCCAACAGGAAACATCTGGCTGTTCCTCAGTCAAGTAAAGTGTGTCTTGAGGAAAAACAGGTTTGTCATCAAATGTCTCCTTGTCAGTCTTGCGTTGACTGTAGCACAAAAAGAGAGAGGGAGAGAGAATGAAATCGGGAAAAGAGTGATGTTGTGTGATGGGAATGCAGAGTCATCTGCACGGATCAAGAGGGTGTGGTCTTGCCGCTGCCTTTGGAACCTGGTCTCCAGCACAGAGTGCGTGTCCCCTGGAAGGCTGGCCTGTTTCCTTACAATGGGCGTGACGCCATTGCTGGTAGTTGCAGACAAAAACCTGGAAGCCTGTGAGCTGACTCTGCGGAATACTTGTAAAGTAGGGAAGGCTCTGGTGCAAGGGATGCTCTTGTATTCTGGGTGCTTGGGGGGGGGGGGGGGGTCAACAGTGGGAGGGGGCTTCTAGTGTCTTGGCCCCCCTGCTGGACTTCCTGAGGGCACCTGGCATTTTGGGCCACCGTGTGACACAGGGTGTTGGGCTGGATGGGCCACTGGCCTGATCCAACATTGGCTTCTCTTATGTTTTTATACGAGGGGATTGGATAAACATCTGAAGCAGAGATCCACCAGTGGCTGTTAGCCACAAGGTATAGATAGGAACTCTCAGTCTGGGGCAAGTGATGCTCTGTCTTCTTGGTGCTGGAGGGGGGGCAACAGTGGGAGGAGGGCTTCTAGTGTCCTGGCCCCACTGCTGGACCTCCTGATGGCACCTGGTCTTTTTGGCCCCTGTGTGACTCAGAGTGTTGGGCTGGATGGGCCACTGGCCTGATCCAACATTGGCTTCCCTTATGTTCTGCATCCGGCCTCAGCTGAACCAGGTCCTATCCTCCTGGTCTCCTAGTCCCTCAGTCTGTACTTTATCCTAGAAGGTCCCGTGATCAAAAGGCACCTTTCTAGTCTGGTCAGGAATGTGAGCAGAAATGCAGATTCTTCAGAAAAAATGATGTTGAACCCATCGTGAAGGAACAAAGGCAAGAGTCTTCTATTCCGGGTTCACAGTGTCAGACTGGTGGTGGGGGAGCGGGCCCACCTCTGGCAACCCCGTGGGTTTTGGAGGCGAGAGACGTTCAGGGGTGGTTGCCGGCCTCTCTGCGCGTGGTGACCCTGGCTTCCTTGGTGGCAGGGGGTGACTGGAGGTCTCCTGGGGTGACAACTGTGGCAGAGTTCAGTTCACCCGAGAAAATGGAAGGAAGGCTTTGGGAGGTGGACTCTGTGGCACGGTACCCCTCCCCCCAAGTCCCTCCCCTTCCCAACCCCGCCCTCCCCAGGCTCCACCCCCTCCCAGCACTTCCAGGGATTTCCCAACCCGGAGCCAGCCACCCTCCTTGGCGGTCTCCCACCCAAGGACTCGCCAGGGCCAGCCCCGCTTAGCTTCTGAGATCTGACGAGATCGGGCCAGGCTGGGCCATGCAGGGTCCTACTCACACCGGGGCACTCTGCACTGTCCCTTCCTCT
>NW_015174293.1:524642-524747 GCF_001447785.1 Gekko japonicus
ACACAAGCCGACTTTGGATTTTAACTTGGCTTTGTGTTCGGCAGGTGGTGGGGGTGGGGGTGGTTCTCCGGTCGTGCCTCAGGACTGCTAGTCTGAGGAGGGCCT
>NW_015174293.1:526410-526778 GCF_001447785.1 Gekko japonicus
CAGCTTTCAAGAAGAGGCTGAGCGGATATTTGTCAGAGATGCTGGGGACTCGAGGGTCTCCCAACTCTTTGGTTCTGTGATAAAGGCTGCAGAAACGGCGGCCAGGGAGGCAAAGGCTGCGTCCGGAGGTGGGCCAGGTCGTACCCTCCACCTCCCACCCTTAATTGGGCACATGTGCTCCGAAGCAGGTCATGTGGGGTTAAAGGGCACGAATTGCCCCCTGAGAGCAGTTCTGCTCTGTGCGTAAGTCGAGAGCCAGTGTGGTGTGGCGGTAAAGAGCGTCAGACTAGGGCCTTGGAGGCCCAGATTTGCGTCCCCGGTTGTGCCACGGAAACTTGGGCCGGTCACACGCTGTCCCGCCTGCCCCT
>NW_015174293.1:526924-547235 GCF_001447785.1 Gekko japonicus
GGGATGATGGAAGCTGCCATAGGTCCCCGCTAGGGAGGGAAGCCAGGCATGAATGGGATGAATAAATGAATGAATAAAAATGCTTATGAAGCGAAAGCAGGTTCCTCGTACTCTAAGGGCAGCATGCGGTCCTCTGGGCTGAACTGTCAAAAATGGGGTTGGGGGATGATGGAAGCTGCCATAGGTCCCCGCTAGGGAGGGAAGCCAGGCATGAATGGGATGAATAAATGAATGAATAAAAATGCTTATGAAGCGAAAGCAGGTTCCTCGTACTCTAAGGGCAGCATGCGGTCCTCTGGGCTGAACTGTCTGCGCTGAAGACGGAGGTCTGCTTAAGTCACCAAACCCATCACAGTCCTGAATATTGCGACAGGTGGGTGGGGGTGGGCGCGGGGGACTCTGAGCGGCAGCGCCAATGAGATCCCAGGCCCGAGTTAGGTGACCCTTTTTGGACGCCTCTTGGTTCTTTGCAGTCCTGGTCCAGACCCGCGGTGGCAACTCCAACGGCGCCCTCTGCCACTTCCCCTTCATCTACAACAACCGGAATTACACGGACTGCACCTCCGAGGGGCGGCGAGACAACATGAAGTGGTGTGGCACCACCCCAAACTATGACGCGGACCAGAAGTTTGGCTTCTGTCCCATGGCGGGTGAGCTGCATGTGTGTTGACTGTCAGTCCGGCGGGAAGGCGTCTGGCTGGGGGGGTCGCTCTGCTTTTCCTTGGGGGCCGCTGAGTGCTGGCCGGCCGGCCGGTGCACTGCTGTCCAGGGGCTCACCAGACGTCAGGCAAGAGCTGCACCTGGGAAGGCACCCCCCCAGGACCCCCCACCCCCTCCGCTACCAGAATCAGTTTGCCCAAAGGGACCATCCAAGCAGATGGGTACCTGGAAGACGGACAGCATTTGTTCCAGGGTTAGCTTTTGTGGGGCACAGCTGGTCTTCTGTTTCCTACAGCAGACTTAACACGGCTGCCCCACTGGAAGTGCCTTCCCTGCTGTTGTGACTCCCGTAGATGAGGGGTCAAGTCGCCTTCCAGAGCTCCCTGCATGGTCAGTCGTGGCTCAGTCTGTTTTCCTGGGGTGTCTGAGTCACGGTGCCCACCCCACGGGCCACATCGGGACCCCAGGAGACCCTGCGGAGCAGCCCTGACAGTGGCTGGCCCATGACCTTCCCCCACACTTAGGGGACCGGGGGGGGCCCTCCTAGCTGGACAGCCTAGCCCACTGAGCTTGCAGCAGTGATGGCGGCACCCTCAGGCTCTGCCAAGCGCTGACCCCCCTCCCCCCCAGGAGAAATCGCCCCTTCCCAGGTAAGGCGCGGGGGTGATGCCGCTCCAGCTAGCTCCGGCAGGAGCACCTTTGCTCAAATTGACTGCCACCCCACCCCCCCGAATTCCTTTAAAAAAAAGAAAGAAGAAGAACTGGAGGAATGCTTCCTGCTTCTCTATGTAATGCCTGCTTGGGCCGTTAGACAAACAGAGCACTGTCTTTGGAGTTTCATGGTGGTCATGATGATGCGGTGTTCCCTCTAAGGTGAGTCAGTGTGAGCTAGCTCACAGTTTTGTAGCCTCTGGCTCACACCTTTTTGCCTTGGCTCAGGAAGGATGGGGCTCCAGAGCAAACTCATTTATGCAGCAGCCAAATCGCTCTCCCACAACTTTAATGCCAGGGGCTCACAAAGGAGAATTTCTGCTCACAAGAAGGCTCCGCAGCTGAGAGGGAGGCCTTGGTCATGACTTGTGTGGGGCGGGGCCTGGTGAAGTCAGGGGGGGGGGGGCTGGTGACGTTGCAGGGCAGGGCCAAGCGTGAGCCGTGCCCCCTTCCCCTGGGGAGGGGGGGAGCCCTGGGGGGGCACAGTAGAGCCTTGCTGGAGTCCAGCCCTTCCTTCCTCTGGATCCCGACTGCAGTGCCCTCGAGACCTGGAGGCATGGAAACCCACGGGAGAGAGCCGGGCCCCTTTGACTTCACGCGTAGCACAGGATAAGCCAAGAGGAGTACTCCCAAGGAGCAAACTTGATCTTTGTCCTTCCTTTGGCAGCGCACGAGGAGATCTGCACCACCAACGACGGGGTCATGTATCGCGTGGGAGACCAGTGGGACAAGCAGCACGACATGGGCCACATGATGCGATGCACCTGCGTGGGGAACGGGCGCGGCGAGTGGACCTGCATCGCCTACTCCCAGCTCAGAGGTATCCCGGCCTGCCCTCCCCCCCCACAGCCCCCCCCCGTGTGCCGGCTTCCCTGGTCCTGGGGGGCGCACGCAGGTGGAGCCCTGCCGGATCAGGCCGATGGTGGCCCGTCCAGCCCTGCCCTCTCGCGTCACACAGTGGCCAGAACTCAGGGGGGTCCTGGGAGTGCACTTGAGTGGGGATCTCCACAGGCCGATGTTTGTTTTTATTTTAAAAATGTATTTATTACATTTCTTCAGTCACGGTTCACCAAAAGGGTCTTGCAGTGACTTACAACACTCAAATGACTTGCATGATAGATAAAACCCAACAAAATCAGATAATACAGATAAAATATTAAGATATCTGGATATGTAACTCCGCACCGTACCACTATCAAACCAGCCCCAAGCATCTGGTTATCCTCCAGAGGGGAACGTGAGCCATTTGGCCTTGCAGTCCCTGCAGAAACGAAATGGGTCCCGCAGGGTGCAGGTGCCCACCGGGCAGTGTGTTCCACAGGCTGTAGGGGCCATACCTGAGAAGGCCCTCCCCCCCTGGTGACAGCTGACGGGACCCTCCTGGGGCCGGGCCGCCCACAGGAGGAGTGGAATCAGGCCCAGCGTCACGGGAGGCATCTTTTCAAAGTCCAGGCCTGGGAAAAGAAGAGAAGAGGAGAAGAGATTGGATTCATACCCCATGGCCCTTCACTACCCAAAGGCTGACAAACTCCCTTCCCTTCCCCCTCCCCACAACAGACACCCTGTGAGGTGAGCGGGGCTGAGAGAGCTCTTGACAGAAACGGCTCTTTTTCAAGGACGGCTCTTGTCAGAACTACGGCTTGCCCAAGGTCATCCAGCCAGGTGCCAGTGGAGGAGGAGCAGGGAGACAAACCCGGTTCTCCCAGATTAGAGTCCGCCTGCACTCAACCACTGCACCAAACTGGCACAGCCGCGAGCAGGAGGACGGCCGAAGGGGGCGCGGTGGGCTGTAACAGGAGAGACAGCATGGAAGGGCGGGAGGGTTTGCACAGGCACTCTGGTGTGTGTGGCCCTTTTCTCCTCGCTGCCTCATGGGCACAGTCTCTGCAGCGGCTGCTAGTCGGCTCCTTCAGCGGAGGCAGAGTGACCCTGTTGTGGTTCTGCCTGAGCCTCAAGCCTGTAGGAATTTGGGCCGTGGCCAAGCAGTGGGTCTCAGGCTCTTGAGTACTCCCACACTGCAGAGAGAGAACGGGGCCTGCCACTGTTTGCACGCTGTGAACCCGAGAGATAATATTGGCCAGCAACCCCAGGGGCTCCTTGGCCTTTGACCTCTGCTCTCCTGTTGCTTTGACCTCTGCCCCTCAGGGGCCCCCCCAACAAACTTCCTGCATCCTTTGATCTTGAAAAAAATGGCTTCTCCCCGGGGGTGTCAGAAGAAGCGCAGTAAACAAATCAAATGCATTCCTCCAGAGCCTTTGCGACTCGGATAAAGCATGCAGATGAGGGGAAGGGAGCCCTCGTGGGATGGAAGTCCCGTTGTGTGTGCAGCTGCTGGTCGTGACAGACAAACGAAACCTGCAACCTTTTGCTCAGAGCTCCCTTCTGTCTGCAGGGGCCTTGGGCTGGCGCCACTGATGCTGCAGGTTCTTTGGGGGTGGGGGGTGGAGAGAGTGCGTAGGAAGGTGGCGCCAGGGGGAAAGGAGCCCTTCAGAGGTGGGTCGTCCCATGTCTCCTTTAGGGCGGTGGACTGCTTCTGTTTGGGAGGAGCAGGCGAGGTGTGTGGAGGAAGGACTCCAGAGCTGCGGCTGAAGCAGAACCTAGTCTACGGGGTGCTTGTTTTGAACGTTGCTCGTGCCCTTGGCTCTCCAGCTCCTGGCCTTTGCCTTGCCAAAGTCCAAATGGCTTCAGTCGATCTCTGCTCGTCTTTGCTTAGTCGTGTCCCTACTGGGGTCCTCCAGGGACACGCCTCTTTGGTCTGATAGTTCAGGATTCGGGCTGGTTTTTATTACCACTGGAAGTTCTAGTAATCCCCCCCTGTGTCCTAGAGGGTTTGCTGCTAGGACGGCTAGTAAAGCCTGTGGCAAGGTGTGGGTCGTTTCACTGGCTGACCAGCCTGCTTTTAGGAAGTTTAGCACCGCCCCTTATATTACGCAGAACAGTAATAATTCTGGGGGGCAGGATGGATGAGCAAAGAGGCAGGAAGGGGGGGAGGGAAGGGAGGTAGCGCGGAGGGAGGGAGGGAGGCCGCGCACCCACCATCTGCTGGTGACAAAAGGCTCCTCCTGCTTCAGGTCAGCAGTGGGAGGAGGCTGGGGGTGGGGGCAGAACCAGCTAGAGACTGGTGGGGCTCAGGAGACCTTTTTGATGCTCCTGCCTCCTCGAGGAGGTGGGTGTCAGAGAGGTCTCAAGTCCCCCACGGAGCCTCTGCCCCCACCGATGTTATTGGCCAGAGTCCCCGGCTGGGTTGCTGTGGCTGGAGAGAGATCAGGATCTGTGCCCGCAGTGCGGGAAACGCTGGGGCCGGACGTGCTGTTGGGAGGTCTGAGCTTTGCGGGAGAGGCTGGCAGAGGGTGTGTCCAGGTGATGTGGTGGGAGAGCCAGGTGGGCCTGGCTGGGATACAGCTCATGCCCGGCCACAGACAAGAGAGTCGGGAGATGGGGAGGTGGTCGTCCCGACCAGGTACTTGGTTAGGCTTCCAGAGAGGTTTGGCGTAGAAAAGGAGTTTCCTGAGGGGCCTGGGATGGTCAGTTGTTGTCCTGAAAACGGGGGTCTTGGACCCATGCCTGGGTGAGGGGCGGTGCCTTGGAGGGTCACACACGCACGCACACACACACACACCTTTGAATCGAATGAGGTGTTCCGGAGTAGCAGCGTGAAGGCCTGGGGGGGGGGGGGGAGAGGAAAGAATGGGGTGGGGAGGGGAGGCGTTTCTGGTGTTTCCCCTTCCCCCAAGGACCCCCCCCCATTTTTCCAGTGAAATATTTTTCCTATGAAACATTTAATATTTTGGAGGGAGAAAAACCTCATCTTAAAATCGTTTAACTCATTTCAAAGGTGTAACATGAAAACATTCAAGGGCTTTCTCAATTCTTCCGACAGGAAAATTGGGAAATCTTGGCAAGCACTGAAAACAAAACAGTGACATATTTTCTCTTTTGGGCAGTGAAATGCAAAGGGTGCAGCACTTGCAACGCTTTTTGAAGCCTAGGGTATTCTTGTCGTTCTTCTTGCAGAAGGTTACAAATTTATCCTTTTAAATTCCATAAATGTTCTAAGGATGGCCCCGTTCTGGTGGGACCAGCTGTCAGACGGTACGCGAACCCTGCGGGACTCATCTGAGTTCTACGGGGCCTGCAAAGCGGAGTTCTTCCATTTAGCTTTTTATTAGTCGGGTCTGCCTTTTAGTTTTATTTGTATTATGGTTTTAATTGATATCTGTTAATATTTTCACTGCTGTTAGCCCCTGTTATTAGCCCCTTGGTGGCAAGAGGCGGCATATAAATTTAACAACAAGCACAATAATAGTAATAATAATATAGAACAAAAATGTATGCCAAGTTTTTAAAAGATGCATTTTATATTGTTCAATCAGTACAAGACGTTTTGGGTTTGTAAGGAAGTAAGAATTGCATATATTTGAATTTCTCACCAAAAGGCCATTTCCCGCCCTTGGCTTTAACATTTTTGGAAACAGGGTTCCCACGCTGTGACCAGGCTGCTTTGTGGTGCCAGAGCCCGAGTGGCTGAGAATTTCTGGCTCGCCAGTACAGGATGGCTTCCCCCAAAGCCTCGGCCTGTGCTTGGCCAGGGGGTCCCGGGGGAACAGAGGCACACGACTCTCCTGTAGGGGTGGGGTGGGGTGGGGGTCTTGGAGCAGTAGTTGCTCCTGCAAAGTCACGGTGGTTCTCTGTGCTAAGCGGAGAGGACCATGACTTTGCTAGAAATTGGGCTTAGATTAAAGCTGAAAAGAAAGAAAAAACCTGTGCTGGGGTGGGAGGATAGGGTCAGATTGGTGGTGGGGAAGGAGTTAATGGCCAATGTGTCCTGTGCGGGTCACGACAGCGGCCGAGGCTGGCCGGTGTCCTCTCTGCGGTAAAGGCCTCCCCAGCTCTGTGTTTGACTTGTGCAGCGTGATCAAGGGCATAAACATCTTGCTTGTTTGTCGGAACAGACCAGTGCATCGTCGACGGGATCACGTACGACGTCAACCAGACCTTCCACAAACGCCACGAAGAAGGGCACATGCTGAACTGCACCTGCTTTGGTCAAGGGCGGGGCCGATGGAAATGCGACCCCATTGGTAAGTTTGTGCCCATCTGGATACCACAGGGGTGGTTCTCCCCCCCCCCCCCCCGAAAAACTCAGCATCAGTAAAATTGCCTGTGCGGGTCTGGTCAGTCAGGATTGTGGGGCAATCCTGCTAACGCTGCTTTCTGACGGGAATCCCTTGCAAAGGTTTGCTCCCAGATAGATGGTTTGTGTTCGACACATTCAGGGATCTTATCCAAGCCAAAGAGGCAAGACGAGCCATCGGAAGTGTTGGGTCATGGTTTCCTTTCCAGCGTAATTGGGTCCCACGGTCTGGTGGTGTAACCGGAGCCCTCCCACCCCCAGCTTCGGCTGCCAGAGGATGGAAACTTCTCTTCCCCCTCCCTCCAGCTGGGATTGGTTGTGGTGTGCTGTCCCACGACTTCCCCCCTCTCCCCGGAGATGTACACGTGACGATGCCTCCTCCCCCGGCCCTCCCACTGGGGATCAGGCCGCCAAAGGGGGAGAAGAGCGGGTGTGGCAGGCAGGCCTCCTCTTGGGAAATCTGAGGAGGGAAAGGCTGTTTGGTCTGCCGGCCTCCTGGACCTGAAGAGCCTCTCTGCTTTGAGGTTCGGCTTCTTTTGTTGGCCTGGCTGTTACCGCTTTTTTCTGGGACGAAGGGACGAGGAAGGGCCCTGCGGATGACCCTTCTGAACCTGACCGCAACCTTTTCCCCTTTCTGAAAACGAACAATGGCTTTCCCCCCCTGAGCAGAGGACTCCCCCCAGCCCCCCCAGTCATTCTGATCAAATGATGAGCAGATTCTTTAAATCTCTGGTTTCTCACTCCCCGGAGAGCTTTAACGTGCTTTTCCTGGCGTGAGTTTAAAAAGCGCTCGTGGTGAAGTCTGGCCTAATTGAGAAAACATCTGCAGAGGCTCACACATTCGTTCCTCCTGGGGAAGCATAGAGCCGTTTTACAAAGTGAGTGAACTTGTTCCTGAAGTTAAGGTCCAGTCTTGTTCTTCAGGATGCCAGTGGAATGGCCGTGCTTTTTGACCTCCCGCCTGAATAGGGCTGTATCCCGTGGTGGTGGGTGTCAGTCAACTCAAGAGTAGACGCGTGCACAGCCTTTCGATCGCATGCAGGCAACTGTGGAAGAAAGGAGGGCGGAAGTCATTGTGGAGGGAGGGGGGGCCTCTTACCCCCCCCGGCCTCCCTCCCTCCCTCGGTGATGCCCCGGTGGCCGCGGGGTGGCCTGTGCTGTTTTCCGGCCGGCCCCCTGTGCAGGCCAGCCCGAAGAGCGTTGCAGCAATGAGGACCGCTTCCCCGCAGAAGGTGCTGCTACCATTTAAGCCGCTGCCTGAGGCCCCGTAGCCTGCTGGGAGATGGCCCTCCGGAGAGTGGCAGAGGGACCCCGGGGTGTGTGTGTGTGTGTGTGTGTGTGTCTTCCACCAGAGTGGCTCCAGCCCAGCGGCGTCTCTGTCCCGTTGGGTTGCGGAGCCCTCCTGTTCCCAGCAGGAGACCCTCCCTCCCTCCCTCCCTCAGCCTCAGCTCCCAGTCCCAGTCCGGATGGCCTCTCTGAGGAGGGAGCCCAAGGAGGATGGGGGGGGGATTTCACGACAAAACAGAGGGGTCCTGGCGGAGCCTGGGCCCCCCCCGAGGCACGCCGGCATCCCTGAGATCTCTTCCCCCTCCCCTTTCAGACCAGTGTCAAGATTCGGAGAGCCAGACCTTCTACCAGATTGGAGACTCGTGGGAGAAACACGTCCACGGCGTCCGGTACCAGTGCTATTGCTACGGGCGGGGCATTGGGGAGTGGCACTGCCAGCCTCTGAGCACCTACTCAGGTAAGCCCCCCCCCCCCCGCGGCCCCTCGGGAATCGTCCCTGGGCGTGGTGGTGCCCCTTGGGCGAGCGCTCCTGTCTCCCGCGATCTGTTGTCCTCCTGAGTGCTGCACGGACCTTCCTCTCGTGGTTTCATTGATATGTTTATCATGAGAGGGCGAAAGGGAGACAGACGTGTCCCTCATTTGGCAGCCTTTGCAGAAACCATCCCCTTTTGGGTCCACAGTATCCTCCCCCCCCCCGGTTACTATAGCGCTCCTGGTGACTGGGGCTGCGGTGGCTCAGTGGTTCAGGCGCCGAGAGACCCGAGTGCCGCGTGACGGAGTGAGCTCCAGTCTCTGGCCCCAGCTCCTGCCAGCCTAGCAGTTTGAAAACAAGAAATTGCAAGTCAATAAATAGGTACCACTTTGGTGGGAAGCTCACAGCGTTCTGTGGGCCTCGGCGTCTAGTCATGCCGGCCACATGACCACGGAGAAGTCTCCGGACAGCGCGGGCTCTTCGGCTTGGAAACGGAGATGAGCACCGCATCCCTAGAGTCGGATTCGACTGGCTTTCGAGCAAGGGAGACCTTTACTTTTTACCTATCCCCCCCCCGGAACTGTCCTATTGGGTTCCCGTCTCTAGTCCCTGGGGCTGCTCTTCCACAGCAGGGTCATTGGAGTCCCTAGTTGGCACCTTTAAGAGACCAACGGAGTGTAATTCTGGGTATCCGCTTTCGTGTGCATGGACATGTCTTCCGATACCATTGGGGATGAAGGTTCGCTTGGTCTTTTCACAGGGAAATGCCCAACTTTTGCTTGAATCCTTCTGCCTTACTTTTCTCTTTCCAGTTTGGGCTTTTTAAACGTTAGCTTTAAAATCTCACTCATAACGGCACCGACTTTTCCCCTGACCTCTTAACAGCAAGGACCAGTTTAGCTTGGGGGGGTGACTCTTGCGTGAATCAGCAGCACCTGCTGCCTTCCCCCCTTCCATGAAAAGCGAAGGGCCTCTGCTAGGAAAGAGGCTGGCAGCCTGACTCCGCATGTTGGGTTGGAGCCGCTGTCCTGATGGGGGAGGGGGTTGCCTGGCAGAGGGAGGTTCCCCCCCCCGCCCCTGCCCCTCCCATCCTTCAGCCCCTCCGCTCCCTCCGGCCCCGGGGTCTGCAGGAGTAGCTGACTCATGTTGCCACCACCACCGGCGGCTCCCTCTTTGCCTGGCGTTCCTGCCGCTGAGATCTCGCGGGTGTGTGTGTGTAGGGACTGATGCAATCCGTTCTGTGGACTCACTGTTTGCACTCTGTTGCTCACCCAGTTCCAGGAACTCTCCATAAACGTGGTCCGTTTGAGCGTGTTTTGTTTTATCTGCTTCGGTCCTGCACATTGATAAGGGGCGATAAGGGAGATGGACCTTGGTGCTTCCCGGCTGCTGCTGCTGCTGTGCGTGTGTGCGTGTGCGTGCTTAGTTTTTAATTAAACCTGGTGAGCCCAGCAGCGCTTCCCTCTCTGCGAGGGGCATCCATGTGGAGGGTATTACTCTGGAAGGGCAACCCTGAGGGAGGAAGGGCATCTCTGTGGGGGTTTTCGGTCCACTGTTGTTCTTACTGTGGGATGAGGCAGGGTGTTGTGCGGGGTTACACGCAGAGTTCTGCCTGGAGAGTTGTCTATTATTGGGTAGCTTGCGTAGCCTCGTGCGGAGGGAGGCAGTTCAGCCAAGGCCTTTGCTCCCACGTCAGGGCAGGTTGCTTCATCCATCAGCCCTTCACCTGCAGACCCGGGTAAGCCAGAGCTGCCGTGAACGGTTCCCTTCCCCTCGCCCCCCTGTCAAGGTGCCTGCTTAGCAGAGAGTTACGTGTTGCTCGGTCAAGTGAGCCAAGCCACGTGCCACAAGAGGGAAGGCAAGTGAGTCCAGGGGGTGAGAAAGAGTAGTAGGCTCACGCATCTGTGGTGAATTAAAATCCTTAATGGAAATGTGGAAGTGGCAGTCTGGCTTGGAACGTTAAACAAGCTGTGGAAAACCGTGGAGAGGCGCGTGCCTTCGTCGGCATCAGGGCGTGACATTGTGGCCAGCCCCCAGGTCTTCTTCGAGGGTCCCCCGGTCCCCACAGCCTCTGGAGCGCTTTCCTGTGTTGCTTCCTCTGCTCCCAGCATCCTGGCCGCCCCGCTCACAGGCCTGGTGGGTCCCCGGCGTCTGCCCCATTTCCTTCCCTCAGTCGTCTCCTGTTATAGGTCAGGGCTGACTGAATGGCTGTCGTTCTCCTGGGGCCCTTGCCTTCATTTCAGGTTTTGAGTTTGTGGGCGTGGTGGGAGCCGTGCCAGAGGCTGAAGTGAGTGGAGGTGGCCCATTGGTCACTGTGTGTCTTTGTGCCCGTCATCATTCGTTAATGTGCCTCTGACCTGTGCTGGGAACGGCACGTGCCTATTTTAAGTCGCTCATTTTCGGTGTGGCCCTCATGAAGGGAACGGCTAGAAAGGAACAAAACCCCGTCTCTGTGGCTATTGCGGGGGGAAAGACTGACCGTGGATACTGGCTGACCCAGGCTGGGGACATTTTGTCCTGGGATGTACACAGGAGGCTACGGAATGATGTCACAGGAGGAGACGCTCAGAGCTAACAGGGCCCCCCCCCCACACACACAAATGAGGATGTTTGTTTTTATGTATTTGCTCATCGGGTACAGCTGGGCCGCTGAAGGCAGCCGGCACAGCAACCGTTGCACAAAGCACAATTCAAGTCCAGGAGGAGCCCCTTTGGTGTAGTGGTTTGGTGTCGTGGTTAAGTGTGCTAACTCTGAACTGGGAGAACCGGGTTTGATTCCCCACTCCTCCTCCACTGGCACCTGGCTGGTGTGACCTTGGGCGAGCCCTAGTTCTGACAAGAGCCGTTCTTGAAAAAGAGCAAGTTTCTGACACCTCATAGGGTGTCTGCCTGTTGTGGGGAGGGGGAGGGAAAGGAGTTTGTAAGCCGCTTCGTTGGGTAGTGAAGGGCCATGGGGTAGAAACCCAATCTCCTCCTCCTCCTCCTCCTCCTTCAAGACCAGCAACGTTTTCTGTGGTCTGTCCTTGTGTGAGTCGGAGCGCTCCCTTTCTCAGAGGCAGGTGGGAACGGATCTTCATCCCTGCTTGTATATGACAAGCTGAGCGTTGACTCGTGGCGATGTCTACCCTGGAACATGTTGCTGGTCTTCAGGGTGCTCCTGGACTTGAATTTTGCCCTGCTTCTGCAGACTAATATAGCGGCCCACCTGGAATCATGACTCAAATCAGTTTCAACTGCGGGGCACAGAATCCTCACAAGCAAAGGGCAGACGATTCTCGATGGGAACAAACCTGGGCTGGGTCCTTCCTTGGTGGCTCTGCCATTTCAAGGAGCAGCAGCAGCAAACGTGGTGGGAAACGGGGCGGGGGGGCAGCTTCTAAAGCGGGAGTGGGTGGGTTTCGAAACACCCCTGGGATGCCTGGCCTGGGGAGGAAGGCGACGATTACCTCAGGAGATTAAAAATAAGGCCAACACTGTCAGTGCAAGAAAAGTAAACATACATACATACATACGTGCACACAGTTATTATTATTATTATTATTAAGCTAAAAATTCCCCACGCGTTTCACCAACAGGTTTCTTTGGGGGAATCTGTGTGTCTTTCAGTGTTCCTTCAGCGAGGACACGAGAGATCAGTCTCCAGTCTTTGCCTCCACCATCGGCCTTGGCCTTATTTTTTTAATCACTTGGTGACTGGAGTGCAGCCCTTTTTTTTTCTCCCTCACGACCTCAGGAGGGCCGCTCCAGCGGAGCACCCTTACACGGCAAGTCTTCAGCTGGGATGGTCGCCCTGCGGCAGACAGAGAGTCAGTTGAGAAACGGGCCATGATCTGTCACAAACTCCTCTCTGAGGCCGGCCGCGTTTTGGCGCCCCTTCAAGGGAAAAGGCCCTCCTGGCTTCTTGGGTGGCTTCTGAGCCCCAGGGTCTGTGGCCGGATGGGCCCCACCAGCATCTGTGCGCGCGCTCAGAAGTGGTAGCCCCGGTCCCTCTTCGGAGACCGAACCGAGGGAGAATGTGTTCGGCAGTCGAGCGGCTGAATTCCTGAGCGGCTCCCAGGGAATTCGGCCAGCTTTGAAGTGATCTCTGTGTGTACGTGGGGGTGGGGTTTGTTTTTACGGAAGCCCCTTAAAAGTTCCCACTGGTATGTAAGTTATACAGGTTCAGAAAGGGAGGCTGTTTCAGAGGGAAGAATTTAATTTGCTAAAATAACAGTGGTTCCCACCAAGTCAGACAGTTGTTTGCTGGCGGGCAGAGTTGTCTGGGTCTCGCTTGCAAACCCCTCCCCCACACACACCTCTGCTTATTCTGCATCTAGACTGAGTCATTTAGTCGGAAAGGTGGTGCTGGGTGGGTGGGACGGGAATGGAAGGTCCACACAGCATGCATGAAACGGAGTTCCTTTCTGTGGCTTTTAACTGGTTGTGGGTGGCCTCAGCCAGCCATTCGCTCTCCCCTCACTTGCGTCTTGAGTGCCGGCCCGGGATTGTGGGGTGGGGGAAGCATCCATGTGTGCTGTCCTTGGTCCCCTCGGAGGAGGGGGCAGGGGGGATCCAGTGGTAACAGAGGGAGTGGTTCGGAGTGCCGCTTGCCCCGCGGCCCCCCCCCCAGCTCCTTCCCTTGCCGCATTTGGAGCCTGGCAGAGTTTCCAGGCTGTAGAATTCAGAGGGGCTAACGTGAGAAGTGGCACCACGTGGAACCCTCCTCCGGATGAGTGCTTTTCCCGAGGCCCCCCCTCCCCCAGGGTCTTGTGTCAACCAAGGGCCAGTTCAGACATTGACCGTTTTCTTGTCCTGAAAGTGGTACCCCACACGGGGAAGCGCTGGGAAGCCCACTGGCACCACACGTGGATTGATCAGGCTGCCTTTAGGGAAGATGTTCACAACCTACCTGCTTGGGAATCCTGCCTGCCACTAGGGTGACTCTGGGGATCGTTCTGCAGTCTGTGAAAAAGTAGAACAGAATAATTCTGCCTTCTGACCAGACTCCCTACACTGGACAGGGGTGGTAGATAAATAATTTAGTGTGTGGATATTTACTCACGATGTTTACCAATACACAAAGGGCGCCAACGTTTAGCATCGGGGCCTTGTTGCGGAAGGGGGGGGTCAGGGCTTCCCACGAAGTGGGGGACGGAGGAAGCCCTCAGGAAAAGGATTGGTGTCGTTTCTGTTCCAGGTTCCACTGGTCCCGTCCAGGTGATCATCACAGATGTCCCGATTCATCCGGATTCTCACCCTGTCCAGTGGGTTGCCCCCGAATCCTCCCATATCTCCAAGTACATCCTCCGATGGAAACCAGTAAGGACATCAGCCATTGAATCAAAGAAATCCCTGGGCCTTGACAAAGAGCTGTAATCCCTCTCCACAGTCCAGGAGAAGAGAGCCAGTTTGGTGTAATGGAGAGAACCGGGTCTGTTTCCCCACTCCTCCACTGGCTGGATGACCTTGGGCAAGCCGTAGTTCTGACAAGAGCTGTCCTTGAAAAAGAGCAGTCTCTGTGGAGAGCTCTCTCAGCCCCACCTGCCTCACAGGGTGTCTGTCTGTTGTGGGGAGGGAAAGGGAAAGGAGTTTGTGAGCTGCTCTGAGACTCCTTTGGGTGGTGAAGGGCAGCAGGGTATAAATCCAATCTCCTCCTCCTCCTCCTCCTCCTCCTCTTCTACTTGAGAGGGCTTGCACTCAGGATGTACACAGACCCTCTTCTCTGTGCCGCGGCTGGGAGCTTGCAGAGTGGAGCTGACTGGGACAGTCCCAGTTTCACATCCCTGTTAGCCTGCCGTGGAACGGCTTTGCGGTGAGGGGGGGAACGAGGAGGCTACAGACAGGGGAAATAACGCCCAGGGCGGGCAGGGGGACATTCTTTGTTGCGGTGGGCACCGTGCCATGGCTCCCAGTTACTGTGCTCTGCAAAAACCCAGCAGCCTCTGTGCGACTTAGCACAGAACCAGAGAGTGTCAACCCACAGGTGGCTGTGAGGGGTCCGCACTCTTTCGTCTTGCGCAGCGTCGGGGTATGGCGCCAGCACTGGAGGAGGAGGGGGATTGGGGATTGGGGCCCAACCAACACGTTACATTTAACAGATCAATGATCCTAATGTGGACTTGCAGCCATATGCCTTTTGTGTGTCCCCCGTGGGAATTCAGTGTTCAGTTCATGGCCACGGCACAGGCAGAGGAGGGACTCCGACCTCTCACCCCCCCCCCCGGGTGAGGCCATTTTGGGTCAGGAAAGGGGGGGGTAGGAGGAAGGCTGGAGCCCCTGACCCGGGTTGGGCCCCTGTGGTGCGTGAGAGTTCCGCTCCCGTAAGGAGTTTGCAGCTGGCGTGCGGCCCCCGCTGGGATTCCGTGTTCAGTGTGACGAGTGTTTTGGGCCCGAGGGGGCTCCATCCCACATACATTTATCCCGCTCACCTTGGATTCCGGCACAAACAAGCGGGTCAGCTCAGGATCCCTGTTGATATATTATACAAATATTGGTTCTTTTGAGTGCACATCCACAAATGATTAGGTAAGATCGCCAAATGTTTTTCCACCCAGAGGAGCTGCAAGGATTTCATGCAAGGGCCTGTCCCATTGGGCATTAGGCGCATGGCTTTTCTTGTTGATCAGGGGAGTTTTCCCCCTCAGGCGAGCAACTGCTCCCACCCAGGCCTCTGGCAAATGAAATTGTTCTTCAGCATGCTGTTAATCTCGATCGGCCACATAAGCAGCCGTTGTTAGACCCTGATGAATTTCCCCCTCCGCCTTAAGGAAAAAGTTCCTTCCTTACAGTATTCTTCACAACCTGGAACGAGGACTCGGATGTTCTTGGTTGCTCCTTGTCCTTTAGGCACGGGGGCCTCTTCAAGGACGTGTTCCGTTGTTATGACACGGCCTCTCTTTATGGAAATCAACAGCTGGACTTTGTCCAGTTTTCAGGCATTGAAAAGATAACCACAAGAAGTATCTTTTGAATCCCCGTTCTTACTGGTAACGTTCTGTAAACAGGGCGCATCCAAACTGGGGGAGACACTGAAAATGGCCGAGCAGCCCGCCTTCCTTGGCGACCGTGCTGTCTCTGTGAACGGCTGACGCCGTCGTGGTCACAGCTCCAGGACGTGTGTGAAGCCAGGCCTGAGGATGCACTGGTGTCCTTGTGGCCAACTGAGCCTGGAGTCTGAACGTGCCCCTCTGCCAAAGCTCTGTGGGCGTCCTGAGGGAGGGTGGCCCCACCTCCTCTCCTCTCCTCTCCCTCCAGCGCCATCCAGCCACCGTGGAGCCCGGCTGAATCAAACCCAATCCAATCTCCTCTTTGACATCTTGGTTTCGGGTTTTGAATCTGGCAAGGACTGCGTGTCAGTGGTGTCGGGAGTGTCCTGCTTTGTCTAGTTGTGATGTGAAAGATGCCTGAGAAATGCAGCCTCTTGCTCAGCACTGCTGTGGAACAGGTCGTAGGGATAGACGTCAGACATGGAAACGAGTATGTTGAAGTGCTCTGTGTTCACTGCCGTGAGGATCCTGCATTATTGTGCTGGGAACGGGGGGGAATCTAGTGGAGGGACTTTGCAGGTGGTTCCTGAAAAGTACGCTCAGCATGACTTTTTGAGAACCGCTCCTTTAGGCAGCTGCTTGTTCCTCCCACAAGGAAGCATCACTTTTCGGAGTCGGTCACAAAGCCAGTGGAGATCTCCCTCCACTTTAGGAAACAAAGCCAGTGGAGATCTCCCTCCACTTTCAGACTTCGATGCCTGAGATGTTCCTGCCCTGATTTCCGTTTCCACTTGGCTTTTTAGAAGAACACTGGAGCGAGATGGAAAGAGGTCACCATTCCAGGTTACTTGAATTCCTACACGATCTCTGGCCTGAAACCTGGAGTCCTCTACGAGGGGCAGCTGATCTGTGTGCAGCATTATGGACAGAGAGAAGTCACCCGCTTCGAATTCACCACCTCGAGTACCACGGCTGTTTCAAGTAGGTAACCCCAGGAAAGAGGAACTCTCTGGTCTGCCCCCAGTCCTCTTGGGCACTTTGACCCCAGCAGATGCATTGTCAGGCGTAGTTTTTGCTTTGTTCGTGCTCGGTTGATAGCATGTCTTCCGTGCGCTGTGTTTTCACTTTGCAGTGTGCTTTCTTATGCGAAAGGAATGGCATGGAATTTTATCTCCTTACACAGGAGTTATGTGATCGCTTTGGGCCTTCTTGTTAACTCTGAATGTCCTCATTCATTTTGTTGTCTGGCTTGCAGTTAGATGCCTTGCTTTTGCCTCCGACGGCGATCACTCCGGTGTTTTTCTTCTTTCACTCCCAGATCTCATTTCTGTGTGTTTCTCTGAATACCTCTCTGCATTTTGCGATTTTTAGCTTTTGGAAGGATGGCATGTGTTTTGCTACACATTTGATCCGTTTGTTTTTGCAAAAATAGTATTAAAGGTCAACTTTGTGCAAGGACAAAATTCTGCATACATTCAAAACCTAATTGAGGATTACTGTAATATGCATTATGTCTAATTGCTGCCTGGCCTCTTGATCTCTCTCACTACAGCCAGCCACGTGTCTGGAGAAACCACAGCGCTTCCTTCCGTGGTGACGACCTCGGAGTCGGTCACTGAAATCACAGCCAACAGCTTCGTGGTCTCCTGGGTTTCTGCTTCAGACACAGTCTCAGGATTCCGTGTCGAGTATGAATTGAGTGAAGAGGGGGATGAACCCCAGTATCTGGGTGAGAGAGAGAGAGAGAGGGAGGCCTGAAACCCAGATTTTTGTCCCCTTGTTAGAAGTGCCAGATTCCATCCAAAATTACATGTATTTGTGTGGAAATGGGGGACACTAGGAATATAAACTGAAACCCCTTAATACATAGGCAAAGGCTGTCTTTGCTTAAGTAGCCAAAATGAGCAGGATGGCCTCTGTCGTGATCTCGGCCCGCTTTGGTGGTTTGGTGTGGTGGTTAAGTGTGTGGGGACTCTAATCTGGGAGAACCGGGTTTGATTCCCCACTCCTCCACTTGCAGCTGCTGATGTGACCTTGGGTCAGTCACAAGCTCTGGCACAGCTGTCCTCGAAAAAGAGCAGCTTGTGTCAGAGTTCTCTCAGCCCCACCCACCTCACAGGGGGTGTCTGCTGTGAGGAGGGGAAGGGGAAGGAGCTTGCAAGCCGCTCTGAGACTCCAAGTGAAGGGCCATGGGGTATAAATCCAATCTCTTCTTCTTCTTTGCTAAGAGGAGTCCGGGTGGGAGGGAGGGAGGGAGGGAGGGAGGGAGCGAGATGTGTGTTGTGTCCTCAGAGGGGGTGAGCCATTCTCTCTTGTGCTTGTTCTGTTCTTGAAGACCTTCCAAATACAGCCACGTCGGTCAACATCCCCAACTTGCTTCCGGGCCGCAGATACATCGTGAACGTCTATCAGATTTCGGAAGAGGGGGAGCAGAACCTGATCCTGTCCACTTCACAGACGACAGGTATGTCTGGCAAGGTCCGGTGGCTGGTGGCAGCTTGGTACTCGGCGCGCCACGCCTCCTCTTTGCCGTTCACCGTGGCCTCTTGTTGCTCATTTCCACAGCACCTGACGCTCCTCCGGAACACATCGTGGAAAGTGTGGATGACACGTCCATCATCGTGAGATGGAGCCGGCCGGAGGCGCCCATCACAGGTCCGCCCCGTTTGCCTGCACTGACCTTTTAACCGTCCTGGTGTCTTTTGTCTTTGTGCTCCTTTGCGGGAGAGACGAGTGGGTGTAGAAAGTACCATTCAGGCCAGGAGAGGGGAGCGTTTCTCCTGCTTCCTGCCCAGTTGAGGCTGATGGCCGACTTGTGTTGCCTTCCCCCCCCCCGAAGTGAAGCTGTGTGGAATTTGTGTCGTTTTAATACATTTCTAGACTAGCCTCTTTGTTTTGGGGAAAGTCTCATAAACAGGTGGCCACTCACAGGCAGTTTTGTGTGTCAGTGAAATGAGCGAAGCTTGCGGATGCAGTTAGGCAGGGAAGTCCCCTCGAGGTCCACCTGGTTTCCTCTGGGCCGTGCTCAGGGTCTGCCGGAGGCTTTGGAAACAAAGGGCAGGTCAGCCGCTGCTTTCACACACGGCAGAGGCTGCTGGGACTTTTCCACGCCTTGATTCACCCCATCCCGGTTTCCCCTGCCTGCTCCCCTTAATCTTAAAGACTGTGCTTGAACTCAGCAGAAGAACATAGAAACTGTGATAAAAAATAGATGTGCCAGTTTCTGAAAATGTGTTTCCTGATGACATTTCATGGATTCGAAAGAGCTTCCATGGGGACTTTTGACACCTTTGGCTCCCCTAGGTTACCGCATCGTCTACACGCCGTCCGTGGAGGGCAGCAGCACGGAACTGAACCTGCCCGAGTCGGCCACCTCTGTAACGCTCAGCGACTTGATGCCCGGGGTGCAGTACAACATCACCATCTACGCTGTGGAGGAGAGCCAGGAGAGCAGCCCCGTCTTCATCCAGCAGAAGACCACCGGCGTCCCACAGGAAGGTAACGCGGCACATTCTTCGGGAGCTGGGTGGTCCTGTACCATGGATGGCTTGCCCATCTCACTGGCATTCGAGGTGGGTTACCAGTCAGACAACACAAGGCAGCCCGTGAGCAATGCAGTAAGACCAGGACTGCAAAATTTGAAGACTTAAAAAAACCCAGCCTAGGACATGACAAACCATAAACGATACAGAAAATGGATAGCGGCAGCCAAAGATACAGCAGCAAAAGCAAGAGAATGGAGCGGTGGAAAAGGAGAGCGACGAGGATGATTTGGGGGGCCTGGAGCCCAAGAAGCCCTGTGAGGAAAGGCTGAGGGACTTCTTGGGAATGTTCAGTCTGGAGAAGAGGAGGTTGAGGGAGGAGGACAGGATGGCTCTCTTGAAGTCTCTGGAGGGCTGTCCCTTAGAGGAGGAGGGCAGGGAGCTGCTCCTGTCGGCAGTAGAGAACATAAGAACATAAGAGGCGCCCATGTTGGATCAGGCCAAAGGCCCATCCAGTCCAACACCCTGTGTCACACAGTGGCCAGAAATACCAGGTGCCATCAGGAGGTCCAGCAGTGGGGCCAGGACACTAGAAGCCCTCCCACTGTTGACCCTTGACCCCCCCAAGCACCAAGAAGACAGAGCATCCCTTGCCCCAGCGTCCCTATCTGAACCTTGTAGCTAAGAGCCCCTGTGATGGACCTCTGCTCCATGTGCTTATCTAATTCCCTCTTGAAGCCGTCCATGCTTGTAGCTGCCACCACCTCCTGCGGCAGTGAATTCCATGTGTTAATCACTCTTTGGGTGAAGAAGTACTTCCTTTTATCCGTTCTAACCTGACCGCTCAGCAATTTCATGGAGTGCTCACGAGTTCTTGTATTGTGAGAAAGGGAGAAAAGCACCTCTTTCTACTTTCTCACTACCTCTTTCAAAGGTTCTACTTCATGCAGCAGCTATACACGGCTGGCTTCACTGCCGCGTTCACGTTCCGCTTCTTCAGACAGCTGGTACTCTTTAGCCGTGAAACTGGAAAATATACTTCTGTGTCACATCCACTATGTTATAACATATTTACTACATCCCCAGTTGTCAGCACATACATACTCACTGAAATAAAGTTGATACAACCTCCATGTGGGGGCTGGGGATCTCCTGAGATTACAACTGATCTCCAGTCCACCAAGATCAGTTCCCCTGGAGAAAATGCTTTCTTTGGAAGGTGGACTCTATGGCATTCTACCCTGCTGAGGTCCCTCCCCTCCCCAAACCCCGCCTTCCCCAGGCTCCGCCCCCAAAATCTCCAGGTATTTCTCAACCCAGAGCCGGCCCCCTTTCCTGTGAGATAGGTTAGGCTATGAGTGTGTGTGTGACTGGCCAAAGGTCACCCAGGGAGCTTCTATGGCACTGGAGGGATTCCCGGGCAGGGCTCTTTTGGTAGCAGGTACTCATTTGCATATTAAGCGACACACCCCTAATGTAGCCAATCCTCCAAGAGTTTACAGTAGCCCCTGTAAGAAGAGCTCTGTAAGCTCTTGGAGGATTGGCTACATTAGGGGTGTGTGGCCTAATATGCAAAGGAGTTCCTGCTACAAAAAGAGCC
>NW_015174293.1:548213-579785 GCF_001447785.1 Gekko japonicus
CTTTTTGGCCAATTCTCTATTTGTACAAATGTTGAACTCAACAACATTATGATCTCTGTTCCCAAGTGGTGCAATCACTTTTTCATCTCTCACCAGGTCTTGAGTGTTACTTAGGACCAAATCAAGGATTGCCTCTCCCCTGGTAGGTTCCATGACCATCTGCTCCATAGCACAGTCATTTAGAGTATCTAGAAACTCAATCTCTTCTTCTCGACTAGAACACATATTGACCCAATCAATGTGTGGGTAGTTAAAATCACCTATTACGACACAGTGTTTTTGTCTAGCTGCTATCTTGAATTCATTCATCATTTTATAATCCTCCTCTATCTTTTGATCTGGTGGGCGATAACAAACTCCCAGTGTTAAGTTTCCTTTTGGCCCCTTATTTCAACCCATAGAACTTCCAGAAGCGAATCCAGTTCTCTTAGCCTCTCAATCTTTCTGGACTTTATACCCTCTCTGACATACAGAGCCACCCCACCTCCAACCCTTACTCCCTATCCTTCCGATATAATATATAACCGGGAATCACCGTATCGCACTGATTTTCCTCATCCCACCAAGTTTCTGAAATATGTCTATTTTTCCCTCCGACACCAAGCACTCCAACTCCCCGATTTTACCTCAGACACTTCTAGCATTTGTATAGAAACAGTGTAATTTCCAGTACAAGTTAAGCCTGCAACCTTCCTCTTGCTATCTCGAGACCTTGTCAGGCAGTCCATGTCACTAGCCATGGTCTCAGTGGACAATTTCAATCTACCTCCCTGTAGAAAAGCGTGCGATGTGATGTCAGGTGTAGCTTCTTTTGCGGTCCTTGCCATCAAGAAGTAATTCCTCTCACCAGCCGTAAGAGGAGGGTAGCTGTGGTCCTTGTGGTGCTGGGAGGATCCATAGCAAACTTCCTGTTGCTGCCGTCTTGTTTATAGTTCAGTGAGGAATGTCCTTTGCCCGTCTCTTCACCCAGGTGAGATTCCTGCCCCGAAAGATCTGCAGTTTGTGGATGTCACAGACGTCAAAATCACCATCATGTGGAATCCCCCGGAGAGCACCGTCTCTGGCTACCGAGTGGAAGTGATCCCCGTCAACCGCCCGGGCGAACACGGGCAGAAGTTGCCCGTGACCAGGTACTCCTTCGCAGAGGTCACTGAGCTGTTACCTGGGACGACCTACCTCTTCAAGATCTACGCCCTGGCACAAGGCAGAGAAAGCAAACCTCTCACTGGACAGCAAGTGACCAGTAAGTGCACTTCCTCTACAGCTACTCAGTGTCGTGCTCTCTAGTCCTCACGCCTGAAGTGCCGCCTGGGCTAAACCGCCTCACGCTGCAGAGGAGGAGGGCTTGTGCAGCCGGGGTCCCTCCACGCACTTGGATTTCATGCACATAGAAAAAAAGGATGTTAGTGAAAAGGCAAGGCTAGAACCTCCCTGGCATGACCGTTCCCTGTGGGATGGGATTTTTAGGGCACGGAGAGGCAAACACGAATCCCTCTCTATGTGGTGTAGCCAGACATGGGTTCCTTCCTCAGTGAAAACTCTGCCCAAGTGTCTGTGTGCATTGCTGCCAAAAGCCCTCCCCCCAATTTCTGAGACCATTCTTTGTGGAGATTTGGCTGTTTGTGCTTTTGGGCAACCATTTTTTCCAGGTGAGGATTAAAAGTCTGGGGGAAGCCCATTCACTTGGCTAAGAAAGTGTGGGCAGGAGTTTGCCTGTGTCTCAGTGCCTGGCAGCTTACGGATAAGTAGAGAGGTGTGAGGGTGCTCCTTGCACGAAGTGTGCCAGCCCCTGCTTTTGTCTGTGGGAGCCGCCCCTGCCCCCGATGGGGTGGGCCCCCCTGAGGAGGTGCGGGGGAGGGAGGCAACATCTTGAGAGGTTTCCAAGGAGGCTCTGCCAGGCTGTTTCAACGGTTGGGGGGTCTTAACGAGGTGTCAGCTGCCGGCATTTTTTTTTGCGGGGGGGGGGAAGGGTTGTTACTTTGGGCTTTATTGTACTTCATGTGTTTTAAGATCTGGAACTGTGAGCTGCCTGGAGCTGCCTCTTATGTGCTAATAATGAAACCAGTAAACAGTCTGGATAGGAGAACCAAAGATTTAGAGGAGTTGTTTGATTCTTCCTTCAAGGACTCGATGGCCCAACCAACTTGCGGTTTGTCAACGAGACCGATTCCACCGTGCTGGTGACGTGGAGGCCCCCCCAGGCCCACATCACAGGCTACGTGCTGACGGTGGGGCTCACGAGAGGCGGGCAGCCCAAAAAGCACACTCTGGGGCCCTCGGCCCCCAGGTACCTGCTGAGGAACTTGCAGCCCGGCTCCGAGTACACCGTGTCCCTGGTGGCCGTCAAGGGCAACCAGCAGAGCAGCCCCGAAACGGGGGTCTTCTCAACCCGTAAGTGTTTTTGTGGTTCTTCCTCCACTCCGTCAGCTCTTTCCTGAAAGCGGTACTTCAGTGATGGTCTCAGGCCCAGGAAACGAAATCTGCATTTGTTGTGAAACGGTGTGAGGTTCTGGCTATAGTATCAGTGTTCTAACAAAAATCTGTGGGGACGTCTGCCCGTTTCATTCCATGTCCTAAGGTTTCTCTTTGTCAAAGAGTACCCAGCGTTTACTGGTAGTCCCAACGAAGAGCTGTAAAGAGTTTCTGGTTGCTGCCTAACCTTTGTTGGGATTTCTGGCCTGTTATTCCTTAAAGGGGAGAAGAAAAGGGAGGAACGGGACTCAACCCAAAATGTAGCTGCGATCTAAGAGGGCCAAGCTAACATATAAATTATATAAAGATACAAATATTTATGAGGGTGTACACATAACTAAAACACACATACGGTTAAAGGAAATAGTCTAGATATCAGACTCTTAAAGCTTATTACATTCAGAGCTGATAGTTATACATGCCCAATTGATGGGTAAAACGTTTGACCAAGAGACCATACGCGTTTCGGCCCCTTTGGTCAATTTTTTTTATTTTGCAATAATACACATCCAGAAATACATGCACAAAGTGACACACATCCTGACGAATGGGATATCTATGGCCCACTATACAAACTTGTAGCAAATGCAAAGCATAGAAGACAGAAACATCTGGTCATATATATATGTATGTATGTATGTATGTAATTCTTTATGCATGTATTTCTGGATGTGTGTCATTGTAAAATAAAGAATATTGACCACTGGGGAAGGCCCAAAGGGGCCAAAACGCATATGGTCTCTTGGTCAAACGTTTTACCCATCAATTGGGCATGTATAACTATCAGCTCTGAATGTAATAAGCTTTAAGAGTCTGATATTTAGACTATTTCCTTTAACTGTATGTATGTTTTAGTTATGTGTACACCCTCATAAATATTTGTATTTTTATATATAATTTATGTTAGCTTGACCCTCTTAGATGGCAGCATTCCTTCAAGAGGGTCAATAAGCTTTGCCTTCATCCTACCCAGCAGTGACAAGTTCCACAAAGATCAATCTTGACAGATGCACCTTTGCAGGGTGAAGCACTGTCCCAAAAGCCATGTGGTCTCGCCATGGAGCAATAATTCTATTAAGAAACCACGTACATTCATAATACCAAGAGGCAGCAGCGTTGCTGCCTTCCCCGAAGGAACACTGTGTTGAGTATTGTAGAGAGATGACGGGCTGGGATCCTGAAAAGCATTTCCACTGAGGGTGGGATTTCCACCTGTGGAGCGTGACCCTCTTGCCTCCCACTGCCACCCAAAGTGCCACAGCATTTCAGAGGACCATTGGGGACTGCGGCCGGAGGGCGGAGGTGAGGAAGTTCCGCTCCTCAGATGGAAATCCTTCCACACATGGAAACGCTCCTCCGGATCCATGCCGTGATGTCTGCCGTGCAGCCACTTGAACTACATAAGGTGAGGTGCTGCCTGTACCAGGGGGTCCTGCAGTGAAAAGCTCTAGACGTCTAGTCCAGAACTCGATGTTAAGGTCCCCTCTGGGTGCCCCTGCTTGGTTCTTTTCTGCCCGCTGAGCTGGTGGCAGCTCTGTCTTGGTGCTCTGGGGACTCCTCCAGCTTCTGTTGTTCTTTCTTACTCTTTTCCCTGCAGAACGAACGTCCGTGTCGCTTGCTTCCTTTTGCCCAAGTTTTTCTCTTCCTTCTGTCTTTTCTCTTTCCTTTCTTCAGGCTGAGATGAAATGGTCAGAGCAAGCCTTAGGAAATCAGAAAGGAATGTGGGAATGAAGGGGAGACTGTGTGGTGCCAGTGAGTGGGTTCGTTTCCTTTTCAAAACGGGAAATACGGGTTCAGGAAAGAGTATTCATGCTGATTATACATGCTGTATTTGTATGTTTTCTTAAGAAAAGTCCATGCCCATTCCATTGCACAAATCAATAACAATGCATTTTAATATTAAAGCAACACATACAACCCCCAGGTGAGTGCCTGAGGTTTCTTGTGAGGACTGGGGCCAAAGGCAGTTTCATCTCTTGGTCGTGCTCCGTGGGAATTCTCCTCATGGTGTTTTGTTCCACAGTGCAGCGCCTGGGCTCCCTTCCCCCCTATAACACGGAAGTGACGGAGACCTCAATCGTTGTCACCTGGACTCCTGCGCCCAGGATTGGCTTCAAGGTAGGGAATGGCGCCTGGGCCCGCCTTTCCTGCACTGTGACTTTCCACGGCAGCCGTGCAAATGGCTCCAGATTACAGGGTGGGGTGGGGGTGGCGGCACAGAGGTTTGTTTTTGTTTTAAAAAACACCCTAACAAAAGAAGGCCCTGGCCCGGATGGCCCAGGCTAGCGCAGTCTTGTCTGATCTCGGAAGCTAAGCAGGGGGCGGCCCTGGCTAGTATTCGGGTGGGAGACCACCGAGGAAGTCCAGGGTCACTATGCAGAGGAAGGCAGCGGCCAACCACCTTTGTTCATGTCACAGCTCAGGTGGGGGGGTCACCTGGCGCTGCCACCACTCTGGTTTTAGGTTCCCTTGAGAAGACCCAGAGCACCCTCCCAAGACCTTCAGGTGAACAACAAGGAAAAGGTTTATTTTTACAGGAGGTCAGCCCAATATGGGAAACGAACAAGGTGCAAGAACAATATCAATAAGGGGGTGAAGGGAGAAGAGACCAAATGCCCCTAACGCGTCCAAACTTACTGTCCCTAGCTCACTGTCTCAGCTGGGCCTCAATCTGCTCACCCTTCCTCTCAGGGTGAGGGTCTCTTCCCTGCAGCAGCCTTCCCTCTGGCCCTGCTCTCTTGGAAGAAATAACAGCTGTTCTGTCCCAGCTCTTTTGTTATAAGTCCCCTTTCTCTGTGATTGGCTAAAATTGGCACCAAAACCTCTCAGGGGCTTCTGGGAGTTGTAGGCCAGGCCTCCTCCCACTGCAACTCAGGCTCCCTGAGCCTGCTAGGCCTTTGCTTGCACAGCCCAGATCATGACCGTTCGTCTTTTGCCTTGAAAACCCTACGGGGTCGCCTTTAAGTCATCTGTGACTTGACGGCAGTTTCCACCACCACCAAGACGGCCGCACCCAGTCGGGCTAGTGTGCAGCCACAGGTTCCTGTGGGGACTCTCCGCATTAGCAGGCTGGGGGGTGGGCGCTTGGCACAACCCCCCCCCCCGGGCTCTGCACCAAGCAGATTCTTATTCTGGGCCCAGAATGTATAAGGCCGACATGCATCGGGTGGTTTGAGTCGAATAACTGGAAACTAATCCTTGGTGTCTGACATGCTTTGGAATAAGCTGCTTGGAGCCACGGTGGGTCAGAAGACTGGAAGGGAGGTCGATCTGGGACGAAGGGAGGTGGATGCAGGAGATTACAGATCGAGGCCCAAGGGAAGGATCGTGGCGGCAGATAAGCAGCCCCCCATCCTGGCCACACAGCCGCCTCTGAGCCCTGTGGCGCCTAAGACATTTTGAGCATCCCCTGTGCTAAAATGGCCCATTCTTAACCCACGAGACCTTCTGTGATCTTTGCAAAGGGATGTCCTGTTGGGGGAGGTGTGTGGCTTCTTCCCGGCTCAGTGCTCCAGCTGCCAGAGAGGCTGGCCCTGTGGAATGCATTCCTCACGCGTACCCGTGAAAGCTGGAAGACCTGCTTTCTGCCTCTCTCCAGCTATCCACTTCAGAAGTTTCCTCAACAGTCATGAATGGACTGAGGCCCGAGGGGTTGACCCAAAAACCTGCCAGGAGGTTCCTGTTTTGTTTGGCCAGCCCACGCGCCCCTCTAGAACTTCTCAGCAACATCCAGGCTTGCTTTCCCCAAATGTACATCTGAGATGCTCAAATAACTGAGTTTTATTGCCCGAATGTAAATTCTGTGCACGGTAGCTGGCGTGTAGTTATGCAGATCGGAGCTCTTAACAGGCCGGGACCCTGCGAGGAATCGTGTTGGAGGACAGTTTGGAAATGTCTGTCCTCCGAATTCTTGTCATTCCCAGGGCCTTGAGCGGTCTGCATTCTACTTCTTTAACATATTTAGTCCTTGGGTTTTTAGGTTATTTCCTTAAAACAACCAGTTAACGGAGTCGTGATTTTGTGCATCCTCTGGGAGCCCTCTGCATATGTGGAGCTCCTGGGCTTGTCAGCAGAGGGCCCTGGCCGTGTGTGGCTTCTGCGACTGACACGGGAGGCCCAGAGCCGCCCTCCTGTTAGGGAGGAGGGACACCCGGTCCTTCTCCAGGGGTCATAGTGAACGGCTCCCGCTCCCTTGTGCTGCAGCTGGGTGTGCGACCAAGCCAAGGCGGAGAAGCACCGAGGGAGGTCATCTCCGAGTCGGGGAGCATTGTCATCTCTGGCCTGACGCCTGGCATGGAATACGTCTACAGCATCACTCTCCTCACGGACGGCCAAGAGAGGGACGCACCAATCATCAAGACCATCGTCACCCGTAAGACTCCTTGATCCCACTGCACGAGGCTCAGTCATCACCTAAGGCGCAGGCGTGGCCAACCTCACTTAGCGCGAGAGCCACACAGAACAAATGTCAGATGTTTGAGAGCCGCGAGACATGAACAGATATGGCACACCCGTTTTTATTGGCAAATAGGCACATTTGCTGCTTATTAACATTAAATGAGATTGCCAAAAATAAAAACAAAAGGGGTAAAAACAGATATTGATACTGATATTTATTTGTCCAATGAAATTTGTAGGCGGGGGGGGGGGGCTTTGAGAACACTCTGAAAGTTAGAGTCGCTTTCTTTCCCTGCTCCCCCGGCCTCAAGCCTATCCAGGGAGGCGGACACACACTGTGGGACACCCGATGGGGGAGGAGGAGGCGTGCCTCCCCTTCGCTTCCCCGGCTGCCCTGCCGGGAGCCGCACAATATGTGTGAAAGAGCCACATGCGGCTCCCGAACCACAGTTTGGCCACCCCTGATCTAAGGCCAGAGACCCCCCCCCCCTTAGTCATTTACAGAGTCTCACTAAATCCAGTAGGGTCATGTGGACTAAGGAACGTAGGAGCTACTAACGAAATAAATTGGGCAAATCCCTGACTTGAGCCCAGAGATCTGGGCATGTGGGGGAATTCCTGCCACTGACGAGTGACGTGACGGGTGGCTCAGTCCTTCTCCTTCCACGTGCTTTGATGCTACCGGCATTAGGGGTGGGCAGGAGGCTGACCTGGGTTCATGGATGGACCGTGGCTGGAGGTCTGGGAAGCCCCACCTGTGTCGGTCGGTTGGACTCGCTGGACTCGACTCAGCCGGTTCTGGTGCCCGTCCTCCTCAGTGGGAAGGGTCCTCTTGGAGGGCTGCCGCAAAGACCTCTCTGGCTGCCCTTGGCTGCCCTGCCCACTCTGCCAAGAGCCCCCCCCTCCCCAGAGCGCCCTTGTACAGAGAGCCTGCCCACAGGGGAGCCCCGTTGGGGTTGCTAGAGCCTGTCTGCCAGTCACTCGGGCCCAGCGCACGTGGAGTGGGACCCACTTCTCTGGGGCGGTGCTGGAGTGAGCCCCGCCCTGGTAGCGTGAAGGAAACAGGGAAGGTTCTGTTTGGTGTAGTGGTTGAGTGCGCAGACATTCTCCTTCCACGTGCTTTGATGCTACCAGCATTAGGGGTGGGCAGGAGGCTGGCCTTGGTTCATGGATGGACCGTGGCTGAAGGTCTGGGAAACCCCACCTGTGTCGGTCGGTTGGACTCGCTGGACTCGACTCAGCCGGTTCTGGTGCCCGTCCTCCTCAGTGGGAAGGGTCCTCTTGGAGGGCTGCTGCAAAGACCTCTCTGGCTGCCCTTGGCTGCCCCGCCCACTCTGCCAAGAGCCCCCCCCTCCCCAGAGCGCCCTTGTACAGAGAGCCTGCCCACAGGGGAGCCCCGTTGGGGTTGCTAGAGCCTGTCTGCCAGTCACTCGGGCCCAGCGCACGTGGATATCCTTAGTGGGACCCGCTTCTCTGGGGCGGTGCTGGAGTGAGCCCTGCCCTGGTAGCGTGAAGGAAACGGGGAAGGTTCTGTTTGGTGCAGTGGCTAAGTGCACAGACTCTAATCTGGGAGAACCGGGTTTGATTCCCCCGCTCCTCCACTCGCACCTGGCTGGATGACCTTGGGCAAGCCGTAGTTCTGACAAGAGCTGTCCTTGAAAAAGAGTCGTTCCTGTCAAGAGCTCTCTCAGCCCCACCCACCTCACAAGGTGTCTGTTGTGGGGAGGGGGAAGGGAAAGGAGTTTGTAAGCCGCTCTGAGACTCCTTCTGGAAGTGAAGGGCAGCAGGGTATAAATCCAATCTCTTCTTCTTCTTCTTCTTCTTCTTCTTCTTCTTCTGTTTACTCTGCACCATCCAGAGGAGCTCTGGGAAGGTGCTGAAGCGTTTCCGGTTCACACTTTGCTTTTCAAGGAAGAAAATGCTGCATTGTCTGGGGAAGTCTTCACTCTTGATTTTGTTTTCCTTCAGCTGTCTCACCCCCCTCCGGCCTGCGCCTGGAGTCTAACCCAGACACTGGGATCCTCACTGTCTCTTGGGAAAGAAGTACAACTCCAGGTATTTTGGCCATACAGTACATCATAGATTACGGTGACTTTGCTTGCTTATCGCTTAATTCATATGCAACTGGTAACCAGGGGCTGTGCAACAAATTTTAGTTTAAACGAACTGTGGTTTTACTGTGAGGCCTTGAATGCCTACACACTCACCTAGAGAGAGAATGTGGGGTTATATTCAAGGGCCCTCTTGGTTTAGTACGTGTATCACCGCGGCATTATGTGGGATAGTCGGTGGGGAGGACTCATGCGCTCTCGGGTTCCGTGAGTATTAGAAGCAGGTACTCTGGGTGGTTCCCACTTATTGGTTAAAATAGACTCATTGTCTCTCTGATGATTGTTCTGCAGATATCACTGCGTACAGGATAACTACCGTCCCTACAAACGGACAGCAGGGTTACACCCTGGAGGAACTGGTCCACGCAGAGCAGACTTCCTGCATCTTTGAAAACTTGAGCCCCGGTGTGGAGTACAACGTCAGCGTTTACACTGTCAAAGACGATCAGGAGAGCGTGCCCATCTTCGAAACCATCACGCAAGGTAACATTCGGGACTGAGCCGTGACTCGGAGTCCTGCAAGCCACCTGGACACGTGGACTCACTTTTCACGGATCCCGTTTACTCAGAAATAGGCCTGTGTTGTTCCCGAGGGGCTTACTTAGGATCAAATCCCAAGATATTGCAGGCAGGGGTAGCTTCTCCACACGCCGCAGAGAGAACAGCTGTCATTTTGCTATGTACCTTATTCTGCACAAGGGGCAGATAAAATGGGCCAGCAGATCTGCCCAAGGGTACCTCATCCAGTGCCAGGGATCCAGTGACTTTTGAGCTGACAGTAGCCGTTTCAAAACAAAGCAAAACACGACAACAACAGTGGCTGCTGGAAAGGCCCCAAGAAGGGTCAGCTGGCCAAATTACGGGGGTTGTGAGGCAAGGCCTACAAGCTGTAGTGCCAACACCCTTCTTTTCTGAAGAGCCCGGCCAGCGGATGACCAGAAACAGATCCTCACCCTACTGAGCCCACAAAATCCACAAGGAGTGAGACGCTTCCGTTGGCCCACCTGGTTCTGTGGTGGGTGTTTGCTTGGAGGTCGGCCCTCCTCTGTGCCGTGGGACCTGGCCGCTGTCGTCCCATGAAAGGGACCTTCTCACTCTTTCTGATGTGCTCCAAAGTACTGGCGTCGAGTGTCTTTTCCAAGCTCTGTTTGTGTTGAGACTGCTCAGTCTGGCCCCCCCCCCCCCCCCGCGTTGTTACGACCCCCCCCCCCGGCGTGGGGGCTGTCCCTACATTTCTGCTCGGCCACAAGATGGTTCCCAGACAGATGCTTGCTGTTAACGTTGCTTGACGTTTCTGTGCTTTGGCCAAGGCAGCCTTTGCCCGGTGGGTAAACTAACGCGCTGGCACGAGCTCTTTCAAGCAATCACGCCTGTCATCTAATGTCACTTTATGAAGGAAAGAAGTACCCAAAAGGGCATCTTTGGAGGCCTTTTTAGGGCTTTTTTAAAACAGGTGATATGCTAATCCCATCCCTCAAAGATAAGTGGCATTTGGGGGGAAATGTGAAACAGGTTTCTTCGGTTCTGCACAGTATATTTTTATAACTGTTTTGTACAACAGGACAAAAGGGGTCCCTAAAACAATGGAAGAAGACGCTTCTAACTCTAGGCCCAGGCTAAATTTCCCATTGGCAAGAGGGTGCCTCCATCAGTGGAACCGGATTCTCCCGCCTTTCCCTCCCACGGCATTTTGGGGAGTCTGCTCCGGGGAGGCTGGAAACCGCTTGGGGGGGTGTTCAGTTGCCTGAGGTGGAGGGAGGGGCAGAAAGGGTCCGTTCTGTGGATGGAAGGGCCTCTTCTCTCTCTCTCTCTCTCTCTCTCTGGAAGCTGGACTTTCGGGGCCAAGCCATTTAATATGGCAGCATAAACAGCAGCGTTTTCCATTGCCTTTCTCAGGTGGTGAACGAAGGGCTCCCTGCTCGTTAACACAGTGTTTTGCCCTGCATTGGGTATACGGCTTCTTTGTCTTTCCACCTTAACTGGCTAATTAGGATAAGTTCCTCCCGTGCTGACACGGTGGTGGGGGTGGGGGTGTTCCTTGTTGCCCCGGTTTGCTTTCCTCGCAGACCTCAAGTGGTCTGTCTGCCTTCTCCTAAAGACAGTTTGCTCTTCTTATATTTGCCTGTTCCCTTCTGGCTGTTGCTCCCTTTCCCCATCACGTGCAGAGGGAGGGCCATTACAGATTTCCAACTCTGGGGAGCCTTCAGACCAAATGAGACGGGCTGTGATGTTTAAGTGCCTGGGGGGGGGGCAGAGAGGGAGTTTGCTTCCTCCCCGCTAACCGGAACGCTCAACCAGCGGTTTCCCACCGTCCTGCTGCACAGGCAAAGGGCTGACCAGAAGGCACGTGGATGCCACCTGTGTCCATCACGGACAGGCAGAGCGGATGTCTGCGGGTGGCTTGCCTCTTCTGCGGCCACACACTGGCCAGCCACCTCTGCTTCTCTCCCGCGTCGCTGGGAGGCTCTGGGAGATTCTGTCCCTGGGACACTGGAGGCTGTGGAAGGAGCTGCCCTGGTTGCTTCAGTGTGATGGGCCTGAAAAGTGGGATGCCACCAGTGTTCCCTCTAAGCTGAGTGAGTGTGAGCTAGCTTGCAGTTTTTTAGCCTCTGTCTCACACATATTTTTGTCTTGGCTCAGGGAGGATGGGGCTCCAGAGCAAACTAATTTATGCAGGAGCCAAATAGCTCGCTCACAACTTTTAATGCCAGTAGCTCACAAAGAAGACTTGCTGCTCACAAGAGATCCACAGCTTAGAGGGAACATCGGATGCCACTAGAATAAGTCCAAGTTCAGAGGCTTGGTTTTGGTCTGACAGACTGAACCAGTGACATTGGTTGGTCTGAGCCATTGCTCCATCTGGTAAAGCACTGAACCTGCCCACACGGCGTGTCCCGCACTAACCAGGGAAGCTGTTAAGAGCTGCAAATGACGTTAGGGAGGAGGAAAGCTTGGAGGCTGGTAAACGTGTCTGCTGCAGCAGAGGACTCAGACTTCAGAAGCGAAATGGAAAGGGTTTGCTGGGCGGCTCTCTGGCACCCCTCAGAGCTCCGTCACCTGGAGACTTTGTTTTTCCCCTGGGCGGGAGCTGCTCCCTCCGGCACACTTATTGTTGGCAGGCGGTTGCGTCAGGTTGAGTGTAAAAGCTTGTAGCTGTCCTGGATGGTGCTTTAAGGGGTTTTGCACCATACCCCCCGCTGATTGCTGTGCGCTGCGAATGGTGTGCTGTTGCCCAGGGCCTCTCACATATCACCGTAATGACTTTGCTGTCGCTTTCATTTTTAATTCACGCAACCTGATGATGGTCACTGCTTTTGTTTCCCCCCCTCTTCCTCTTCCTCCGCCTCCGCCTGCCCCTGCTTCCTGGTGTCTGCTCTCTCTCACCCCGTAGAGGTGCCCCAGCTCACTGACTTGGGCTTTGTTGACATAACTGACACCAGCATCGGCCTGCGGTGGACCCCTCTAAACGCCTCCTCCATTATCGGCTACCGCATCACCGTAGTGGTGGCCGGAGAGAGTGTCCCCATTTTTGAAGATTTTGTGGACTCCTCGGTAGGATACTACACGGTCACCGGCCTGGAGCCCGGCATTGACTATGAGATCAGCGTCATCACCCTCATTAGTGGCGGAGAGAGCGCCCCTGCCACGCTGACGCAGCAAACGGGTGATTGTCGAAGAAGACCGGCCGTGCGGGGGAGAGGGGGCTGCCTCACACCCCCGCCGCTAGCTGCTTGGAGGACTCTGGCTCCCCCCCCTCCCCGGGGAGGGGCTGGGCTGGGCAGGGCAGGGGGTGGCTTTCCTTCCAGAGAGCCCCGCGGGGCCGGACGCCTTTGACTACTTCCAGCCGCCTGGAGCTGCGGGTCTCGGTTACCTCAGCTAATTCGTTGCTGTCCATGAGTCCCTCTCTGAGCGGGAACTTGAAAATGCGTGTTCAGGATGAAGCAGGCCACATTGGCTGTCTCTCGCTCTCCCTCTCCCTCCCCCCCCCCCGGGGGGGGGGGGGGGGGGCAATATGGCAGTCTCCAGAACCCTAACAACAGGGCTTTTCAGGGGGGGGGGAAATAGCAAAAAAAAACAAATTGGCAGAAAGGAAGAGTCCTCCAAGCTCACGCTCGTGGCAGGCGTGGCAGTCTGTGGAAAGTCGTCTTAGTGCATGTGCCGAAATGACCTTGAGAGCCTGTCCCGCATGGAAGCCAGCGGTGTCCCCCTTGGTGGTGGGGAAACTTTGGCTGCCTGGTTTTAATGCAAGTCAAGTCGTTGGGGGGGCCACCCTCCCCGTTCGTCTGCATGCTGGTGTTACGGAGGGGGGGGGTGATGGTCCTCCCGTCTTGGAGCTGCTGTGGGGCAAGCGGGGCCTTCCTGCTGGCTGGCACGCCAAAGCCTGGCTCTGCAAAGATGGGCATAGACGGACCGTCTGTTTTTTAAACAAAGTGCCATAAAATATGGCTTCGAATCCAGGAGGTCTGAGGTTGACAGTGCTTTACAGCAGTTTTTATCATCGTGGAATGCACCATAGTTTGCTAGTTAATGTTTGCATGGGTCTGACTCTGTAGTACGTTTTCTTTTGTCCTTGAGAGGGTTTTTGTGCATGGTACTCTTTGTCTGTTCCTTGGATGTCTTTTGACTCAAGCGGCGTTCCCTCCGAAAGAACTAAAACGTGAACTCTCTTACACTTAGCTGTCCCTCCTCCCACCGATCTCCGTTTCACCAACGTGCGACCCGATACAATGAGAGTGACTTGGACTCCCGCAGCGTCCATTGAACTGACCAGCTTCCTCGTGCGTTACTCACCCGTGAAGAATGAGGAGGACGTTGCAGAACTGAGCATCTCGCCTTCAGACAATGCCGTGGTTTTGACAAGTAAGGATCTGCCCGCGTGGGGGGTTCAGTGGTGCGTGAGATGTTTTCTACCGGGGGGGCGGGGGCGGCAGGTTTGCGTTTGTGTCCCTCCTCCTCTTGTGTTTTCCTTTTGTGTATCGCGTCGTCGTCGTCTCCTGTTTTGCTTTCTTGTTTTTCCTGCCGCCTTCCCTCTTGTCTCGCGCCAAGGGACGGGCTCCTCCTCCGCCGTTCACAAAGTGTCATTTCGAGGGCATGGAGCCATTTCATTCTCACTTCTAGTATCAAGCAACAAATTACATTGCGGATGCTCCACAGAAGCACTTAAAATGCCCTTGAGGGTCTCATTATTGTCAAGGCCCGAGCACTTTGATAAAGGCCTCCTTCCCCCCCCCCCCCCCCCGGAAAGCGATAAGAACCACCCCCCACGCGGTAACAGTCCGTGGAGACCCGGGCGCGCCCACCCCCCCCCCCCCGGTCCATAGCAGACAGTGGGATTCCTTCATGTCCTCGTGGCGTTGCCATTTCACCTTTTGGGACGAAGAAAATGGTGGAAGGGGAAATAAATCCGGGTTTGTGGGATAGGCCTTTTCTTCCAACTGAAGGGACCCACACAGCCTCTTTTGGGGAACTGTGGTTTTTTGTTTTTGTTTTAAGTGTAAACCTCCTCCTCACTTCAGGTTATTTTTATGGCAGAAAGTGTAAAGGGTTTGGGGTTTGCTTCCATGAGGTAAATTTTGTGGTGAGCGAGCAGAACATCCGCATGGCTGTTTTTCCACGCAGGGCGGGGACAGCCCCTTGTCCTTCACACCTTGCAATGGGCAGGGTCGGAATCTCCTCCTCGCTTTCCATGAGCTGAGTGTGTGTGTGTGTGGGGGGGAAGAATAAAATAAGGACCGGAAGGGTGTCGATGTCACGGGGGAAATGGAATGTGGGGTGGTGCCACAGTGGGGGTCGGGTTTGCTTGCGCCTGACAACACAAAGCCAGACCGTCTCACAGAGATGGGGAAAGGAGGAACAGAAGAGCGAGAGAGCAGGGAGAGGAAGCTCACAGGAGGAGGAGGAGGAGGAGGGAGAGTCGTCCTACGGAAGCCGTCTCACTGGGAGCAGAGCCGATCGTGCCCTTTGGAAAAAATGAACTTAAACCAAAAAAGAAAAAGAAAAAGGGCACACAACAGGACCCGTTCAACTGGAGTAACACTCAGGAGTCTGTGAAGGCTCCTGGTTTAGAGCCAGCTACTTGCTTGCTAAGCAGAAACTGTCCATTTTGGCTAAGGGATTCTGCCAGCTCAGAAGCTCAGATGTCCCGTGTCCTTAGGAGTTCTGTTCACAGAGATCGTCAGTGTTTGCTTTTTTAACCCTCCAGACCTCCTGCCAGGCACGGTGTACTTAATCCGGGTCTACAGTGTCTACGAACAACATGAGAGTAAACCTCTGAGTGGAGAGCAGAGAACAGGTAGGTGGAGCGACAAACGCTGGAACTCTTTTCGCCTCCCTTAAACACCAGGACAGACCTGCATTCATGGGACATGTGTTGATTTCCTTTGGTTCTACTCTGCCTTTTCCTCCAGTGGGGCCCAACACAACGTACACCATTCTTCAGGTGTGTCGCCGTGGTGGTCTGAAGAAGCAACAGAACAACGCCTTTCAGGCCAACAAAGTGTAACTCTGGGTGTCAGCTTTTGTGTGCACGCACGCACCCGTCTTGGGATACATCGCCTGTGGCTGGAGAAGGGTGCCTGCACACAAAAGCTGGTACCCAGAATTAAACTTCATACATCATTCTTCATCGCTCTTCTCACCTCCATTCTGTTCTCACAACCACACTGGTGTCGGTTAGGCTTTGACTCTCCTGCCTGCTGTCTTTGCAAACCACTCTCTGCGTTTTTATGGTAGCTGATGTTTTGGGCAGTTTCCTGTTAGCGCTTCTTCCTGAATCTGCGATCCCGGTCTTGTTGCCTCATTTGTAATCAGAGCCCCCCCCCCGTGGGGGGGGTGTAGCGGGCAGAAGAGTCACAGCCTGTAGGGTCCAGGAGGCCTCGAGCTGAACCCCCACAATCCACCTGGGAAGCTTCCCGGAGCCAGTCGCAGGCTCTCAGCCAAACCCACCTCGCAGGGTTGTAGTGAGGATAAAACGGAGGGGAAGAGAACAGTGTAGAGGCAGCTCTTGGGTCCCCACTCTGGCGAGAGAGGAAAGAATAAATTGAAAAAAAAGAACATCTCATGCTGTCTCATTGTAAATAGTCTGCCTTGAGACTTCGTGAGAGAGGCCGGCTGTAAAGGAGGCCAACCGACAAAGACCAACAAAGTTTAATTTGTGTGCAGAGGCGCACACTCATACCCGGAATTAAACTGTGTTGGTCTTACAGGTGCCTGGCTGGACTCAGACTTTGTTCTGTTGCTTCAGACCAACATGGCGACCCACCTGGATCTATATTCTAATCGTCGTATCGATGTACATCATCCTTTTTTCCTTTCAAAAGACATTTCCCAGTTGTCCACTTGAAGTAAATCTGCATTTTCTTTGACAAACAGGGCTCGATTCCCCGACTGGGCTTGACTTTTCCGAAATAACGGCCCATTCCTTCACGGTCCACTGGATTGCTCCCCGCGCTGCCATCACTGGCTACAAAATACGGCATTCCCTCGAGCAAGGCGGAAGCCGGCCCAAAGAAGTCCGCATTGCCCCGTCTCGTAACTCCATCACTCTTACGGACCTGATTCCGGGGTCCGAGTACGTGGTTAGCATTTCCGCATTCAACGGCAAAGAAGAAAGCGCGCCCCTGACTGGACAGCAAAGTACAGGTGAGAGCTGGACAGATCGCGTGCCAGCCTTCCGTGGGCTTTGTGTGGAGTCCTCTCCCTCCCGAGGGCTGCTGGGAGAGGGGTTAGGGTTAGGGGAGGCAGTCGTGCCGGTGGGGGAAGGGGCGACCCTCGTTTGTCGTTTCGCTCTGGCCTGGGGCCTTCCCAGGGCTGAATTGTGCTTCCGTCCCAACCGGGTGGGCTTGTGGCAGACACAGGGGCACGGAGGAGGTGGGCTTCAACCCCATACCTGGCAGGGGACGACATCCCTGAGGCTGGTTTCCCACCCGTCACGCAGGAGGTGACCGTGATGCATCGGGTAGGGCTCTGGGGAGGCCGAGTGAGGCAAGGAGACACCTGCCAAGGGTCATCGTGGAGTTGAGATCTCAGACACAGGCTCATCTTGGGATAGTTGGCAAAAGCGGTCTAAATGCTTCGCTGGCTGTGCATTATGTGTCGTGCGGCAGATGAAATGTGGGCGGGGCAGCCTTGACTCTGCCTGAACTCTTCTTTTCAGTCTCTGACGTCCCAGGAGACCTGCAGGTCACTTCCGCCAGCCCGACCAGCCTGGTCATCTCCTGGGATGCTCCGGCTGTGACCGTTCGATACTACAGGATAACGTACGGAGAGACAGGTTAGCACTGCGTGACATCACTGTGAGGAATGCCGGGATTTTGAAAAGCTCTTTGGCGGGATCTCAAACCAGGGGTTGGAGGAGTTTATGCCGTGGCTGTGGGATCTGTGATACAGATACCCAATCACTTGCCTCGGTTTTTAAATTTCAACCCCCACCCCACCCCACCCCCCGGTAGTTTGCCCTCATCATCAGGGCTGTTTTGCAGTGGTTTGGGCGACCAGGAAGGGACCCTTGGCGGTCACCGTGGAGGAGGGCGTTTGGCTTCCTCTGCCCGAACTCGGTCAGGTGTCCGGAGGCCCCCACTTCGGGTCCACCCTCTGCAGTCGGGTGTCGGCCTCAGAGGTGTGAGGCCTGCAGTTAGAGTAGCAAGTGTGAATGCGGCAAACGCACATCTGCAGTTGTGTGTCTCATGCAAGCACATATGTGAGGGAGTCGCTCTGGTTGCCTGTTGAGCGCACACCGTGGGGCCAGATGGTCTGTTGGCCAGAGGTCTCGGACTTCTCCCTGACATTTTTTGAGAGCCAGTTTGGTCTCGTGGTTTAGTGCAGGCGGACTCTAATCTGGGACAACCGGGTTTGATTCCCCACTCCTCCTCCACTTGCACCTGGCTGGTGTGACCCTGGGCAAGCCCTAGTTCTGATAAGAGGTGTTCTTGAATAAAGAGCAGTTTCTGTCAGAGCTCTTTCAGCCCCACCCACCTCCCAGGGTGTCTGTCTGTTGTGGGGAGGGGGAAGGGAAAGGAGTTTGTGAGCCGCTCTGAGACTCCTTCGGGTAGTGAAGGGCCATGGGGTATAAATCCAATTTTTTCCCCCTTTTCGTCTTCTCCTTAAATGAAATGCAGCCCACCTAAGCTCTAAGCAGCAGCAGCAGAGGAAAGGCAAGAGTGGTGGGCCTTTCGCTCCTGGGTCCTTCCGCGCAAAGTAGCTCCCCTCCCCCCATACTGCTTTGCTCTGGGGGGGGGGTTCCTGTCCAGTCCAGGGATCCCCAGCCTTTTGGGGCACCTTTGGCCTCCTGGCACTCAGGGCGAGGGGGGGGGCAAAGGCCCAAAATGGCCCTCAGCGGAGGCGGAGGCAGCTGCAAAGCGTCGGGGAGCAGGGGCTACGTGTAACATGAATAGGAACTCTTCAGCATTTCAGGCACAAGGTCTGTCTGACAGGATGCTTCTTAAAATGAACATCCTTTAAAAAAAATATGGCCTTGCCTCTATGCGCAGAGCCCACTTTCAGTCATTTGCAGGAGACCCTGGTGCTGGGCTGCCGGCTGCTCCCGAAGCAACATTCTGGGAGCTCTGCTCAGCCCGGCAGGTCTCCGGGGGCCCACCAGGAGCCACCCGGCTCTGCCCGCTCTCTGAAAACGCTCGGCCGGGGCCGGGGGAGGTGTTGGCGGGACCCCTGCCCTAGTAGCCAGCAGTGCCGTCCCAAGCAGAGCGTGCCCCTCCTCCTCCTCCTCCTCCTCCTTCTCCGCCTTCGACCTGGAAGGGTGTCTGCTCCACTTGGGACTGCCCCCCGTGTTTGGGGTTCCCCCCAGAGCTCTGTGCAGCAGGCAGTGCAGAGTCCTCGATCGGCTGCACGAGGCGCGCAGGAGCCCTTCCTTCAGGTCACGCCGCGGAGGGGAGCCAAAGAAGGATAATGGGTGTCATGGTGAGGGTGGGTGCCAGCGCTCAGGAGAACTTCTTCTGGGTAGGCAGTGGCATCGGAGGCACCCGGCGGTTTCAGATTCCAAATCCTGGGGATTTTTTTGGGGGGGGGGGGTTAGCTGCCTATCTGTTCGATCCGTCACACCGAAGCCTGACCCCCCCACGAGCCCTGGGCCAGCCTGTCCTGTGCTTCCTGTGTTGCGACGTTCCCAGGAGGCAGCGGCCCTGTCCAGGAGTTCACGGTGCCCGGCCACCTGTCCACGGCGACCATCCCCGGCCTGAAGCCCGGAGCGGAGTACACCATCACGGTCTACGCCGTCACCGGCCGTGGAGACAGCCCGGCCAGCAGCAAGCCAGTCACCGTCAGCTACAAGATGGGTGAGCCTCGAGCCAGCGGGCCCTTTCCCCGTTGCTGCTGCGCCTCCTGCTGCCTCGCAGGGGCTGCTCTCTTGGGCGGGGGGGGGCCTTCCTTCCGCAAGGGGGTCTCGGCCTGCTCTTCTCTGTCGGTCCTCGCTCGGGGCCACTTTCTGATTCCAGCGCTCTTGCCCAGTTGCCTCCCCGGTGGTGTTTATTTCACTTTGTGTCTCATCTGGTGTTTCCTAGTTCCTTTTATTCTTGTCGTGGCCTCTTAAGGCAGTGCTCCGCTTTGCTGCCGGTGCCTTTATGGACAGGTTCCAGTCGAGTTGGGTTCCGATTTCCCAGCACCTCCCTGGATCCTGGCCTTGTTGGGCTCGGGCACAGGACAGCGGGAGGGGCCATTAGCAGTGCTAAAAGCTAAAAGAGAACTAAGCAAAATCATGGAAATATAAATCATAGAATCATAGAACGTGAGAGTTGGAAGGGACCTTGCAGGTCATCTAGTCCAACCCCCTGTACTCTGCAACAGACCCGGAAGAGGGTCGTCCAGCCTCCGCTTGGAAACGTCCAGCAAAGGAGCCTCCACCACCTCCCGAGGGGCAGACTGTTCCACTGCTCAACCACTCTGACAGTCAGGACGTTTCTCATGATATTTAGCAGGTATCGACTCCCTTGTCATTTCCACCCCTTAGATCTAGTCTTGCAATCCGGAGCAAGAGAGAATAGATCTGCTCCATCTTCTACATAACAGCTCTAAGCTAATATAAAGCTCTAAGCTGTGGAGTCTTGTGAGCGAAAATTCTACTGTGTGAGCTCCTGGCATTAAAGTTGTGAGCGAGCGATCTGGCTGCTGTATAGGTTAGTTTGTTCTGGAGCCCCATCCTTTCTGAGCTAGGATAAAAATGTGTGAGCCGGAGGCTTAAAAACTGTGAGCTGGCTCACACTTAACTCAGCTTAGAGGGAACACTGGCCATGCGACTCACAGCAGACGGGTGAATCGACTGAGAGCGGGGGCTTCTGACCCCCCTCCCCCTCTGAAGAATTGCGGCACAGCGCCAAAGGGAGAGGAGAAAGAGATGCTTTCGTTTCCCTGCCCTCCAAGTTGGGGGGAGAGGAGAGGCAGGATGCAGCGCTGCCTGATCCTCCCCCCTTAGGAACAACTTTGCTTGGTGCAGAGGAGCAAAGGGCCCCCCCAGCAGCAGCAGCAGCAGCAGGCCAGAAGCTGCCTCCCAGCCTGATCCCTCTGATGCGGGGACCTGGGGGTCCTGGTGCCTGCTCCCGAGTAGCCTGCTCCTGAGCACAAAGGCACAGGTTGCCCGCCTGTCGGTGAAATGGCCGCCCGCTTGCCCACTACGGGTGAATTTATTTTATTTTATTAGATGTCTACCCCGCCCTTCCCGCCGTAGCAGGCTCGTGGTAGCTGACACAAACACCGTGCAGCTAAAACAGAACTAAGTAAATTCATGAAAATGTAAATGTAAAACATTCCAAAGTGCTGGTGCTAAAAAGAGGATGTGAGTCGAACCAGCAGACCTCTGAGAGTCCCCCGGCTCTCCCTTCGTGGCGAGGGGGGGGGGGGAGGCAGGGGGGGGGGGGGGGGGGGGCAGCAGGGCTGAATGGATCGGAGCTGGCTCAGCCACAGACTCTCTTGGCAATGCCCAGAAAGGGGGCAAAGGAGATGTTACGGGGGTGAGGCAGGAGGGGGAGGGTCACCCTCTTCACCCCACGCCTTTCCCCGCCTCTAGGCTGGCAGGGTGGACGAGACCTGGAGTATTTTTAAGGGAACCAGCAGCTGTCCTTGGGTCTGGGATCCCGGAAAGCTGCCAAATTCCAGATAAACAAGACACACACACACACACGCACACACACACACGCTGTCCGGACCTGGGTTGGCACTTTGTGTTGGATTGTGTTTGAATTGTTTTAAGGGCTCGTGCTGCTGGTTGCCTGAAGCCCCGTGGGGATAGGCAGGCTGTGAGCGTGTTAAGAGTAAATGTGATTCTGGATGTTGTGTTTGTCATGAGAAGGAGGTGATGCAGGGTAACGGAAGGATCTAAACTCTGCAATATGCCACTTTTGGCTTCCCGCGTGCAGAGATCGGCACCCCGTCCCAGCTGCAGGTGGTCGAGGTCCAGGACAGCAGCCTCACCGTCCGGTGGCAGCCCCCCTCCTCCCCCGTCTCCGGCTACCGAGTCACTGCGGCCCCCAAGAACGGCCACGGCCCCACGAAAACCAAAGTCCTCTCTGCAGGTAAAAGGGGCTTGGCTTGGTTTCGGGGGGGGGCGCAACCGTTGTAATCTCTCTCAGTGCCCCCCCTCCCCCCCGGGTGGTTTGTTTTGTTGGAAGCAGGGAAAGGAGCCAGCCCTCCCTCCCTTGCCTCTCTGCATGTGGGGGAAACAGTCTCTTCCCTGGGCTGCCTTCATTAGACACGTGGGATTGGGGGGGGGGGGTTTTTTGCTCCAAGACCAGCCTCTCTTCACAGTTGTTGTGGTTCATGGGTTCCACTCTTGGCAAGTGGGTGCTGAAGCCCCTCCAGTGCACAACGTACTCTGCTGAAACCATCTCTAGACCAAAGAGTTTCCGCATCTTGTGCTCTTGAGCATTTGTAGGCCTAAATAATTCCAGGCACCTCAACAAGGTAGAGCAAATGGCTTTGCTACGGGAGCTGTCCCAAAATGACGTTCTTTCCTGATGGGTCTTTTTGTCGGCATTTTGTTGCAGATCTCACCGAAGTCACCATTGAAGGGCTGCAGCCCACCGTTGAGTACGTGGTGAGCGTCTACGCCCAGGGTCAAGACGGAGAAAGCCAGCCGCTGGTGGAGACGGCCGTGACAAGTATGTGACTCGGCCCGTCCTGAGTTTCAAGGCAGGAATCGGGTGTCTCCTCAGGCGCGTTTTGCTTCCCGAACACTCCTGACACGGCCGGAAGGAAGCGGCATCGTTCCTCCCTCATAAGTCCCGGAGAGGCTGCCAAAACCCCACCCCGCTCCTCCACACACAGATCCACGCACACACAAACACCAGAACCTGCGCTTTGGGTTTCAGCATCAGTGGCCAGCAGGAAGGGAAATCGTAGTGGCCTTTGGTCAATCTGTGGACCCCTGGGGCTTGGAAAGGGCCCCTTTTCTATGGGAAGGTAGCAAAGGTGATTTGACCCTTGGGCCGGAGAGGCCATTCTGAGGAGGAGGAGCCGCCGCCGCCTCTGGCGGGCAGGGCTGCCATGTTCCTCTCAGCAGCCTGTTGGGAGGGAGAAGGAGGAAGGAGGATGAAACTCCGTCGCTCCAGCCCACCATGCCTGCCTGGCCTTCTGCGTGGGGCAAGGGATAGGAGAGCGGCTGGATCAGACCCCCCCCCAAGTCCCTCCCCGCCCAGCCTCCTCTTTCAGCAGCAGCAACCCAGACCGGTGAGCCTGCTGTCGGGGGAAGGGGCCTGTGCTGCGCCTGGCCCCTCCTCCCCTGTTACCACCACCACGCGCCCCCCACCCTCCCAGTGGAGACGGGATCGGGCGGGGGCCCAGCAGCTCTCCCCTGACGCTGCTCCTGTGTCGGGAAGCACCACCCTCCCTCTGGAAGCGTGCAGAAGACACTGGGGACTGAAAGAGACACAGAGCGGCCGACCCAGAGCCCAAACAGTGTAGCGTACAATAAATCACCTTTTTTACCTTGGAAGACATAGAAACACGCAGCTAACCCGCACCCTGCGATCAGTCCTGGCAAATCTGAGCCGTCCCTTGAACCTTGTGAGGGAAATCCGTGGGTCGTGGAGACTGGCTGGCCGGTCAATATTAATGCAGGGGCCTGCTCCAAATGAGGGCGTCCTGGGGCTTGCTTCCAAGTAGACATGCGCAGGATTGCAGCACTCGCTTTACTGACGAGGTTCAACCGGACTCTGACTGATCGCCATTGCCTTAAGATTCGCTTGCAAAATAGTTAGATGCCCAGAAGGCTTCATGCAAGTCACTTGTGAAACATCTGGAGGAAGAGGAGGCAGATGTGTGAACTGCTTTGGGAGCTCACACACACATGCCTGCCAGAGCCGCTCGGCTGGCCATCCAAAGTGACCCTTCCGACAGGTGCTTCTCAGGCATGAAGCGACTTGCCTTTGTGCTTACACAGTAACACAAAGACAAACCGGCCTTCCAGTTTGCCAAAAGGCACCTTTAATTTGGGCTTGATACAGCCTTACGCCTATGCCGTAGAAGTAATTTTCAGAAGCAATGTTTTGTCAGATGATTGATGTAAACATTAATTGGGAAGAAGGAAATAGCTGCCCCGATGCCTTTTGCTGCCAAATAACAGCTCTGCAATCCTCTGATGACGTCGAGGCTCTCGTTAAACACAGTCCCTCAATCAGGTGGGGGGCTCTGGGGGGGCCAAATTGGCTTCTGGCCCACGGGAGCGGGGGGGGAGCATTTCCCAGCGAGGGGAGCTGCTGGACAGTCCCGGCCTGCCCTCCTGGAGATCCGAGCGAAGCCTCGTCTCGGACGGGATCCCGCTGCCTGCTTATCAGCCCGTCCCGTCCCACAGCCTTTCCCGAACCGCTCCGGTTCCGGGACACGCGTGTGCGTTCTCTGGCCAAGCCACCTTGTGGCGGGCAGTCACAGCATGAGCCTCACTGTTGGGCACCCCCCACTGCATTGCTGTAAAGGTCCGCAGGAGGCTCTGGGGCAGCTAGAACCCCCTCCCCTGTTTCTGAATATGCTGGAGATTGCTTTGCATGCCCCTTTGCCAAGTGCTGTGTCTCACCGCAATGCCTGCTTTCCCCCCCTTTCCACATAACCTCTCACCGTTAATTTGCCTAACAGACATTGATCGGCCTAGAGGATTGACATTCACCGATGTGGATGTTGATTCCATCAAAATTGCTTGGGAAAGCCCACAGGGGCAAGTCAGCAGGTACAGGGTGACCTACTCTACCCCGGAGGACGGAACCCTCGAGCTCTTCCCGGCCCCAGACGGTGAAGACGACACCGCGGAGCTGCGTGGCCTCCGGCCCGGCTCCGAGTACACGGTCCGCATCGTGGCCTTGCATGACGCGCTGGAGAGCCCGCCCCTGGTCGGAACCCAGTCCACAGGTACACGCCCCCCGCGGGCCTCTGGCCACCGCCCTCCCGGTGGCTCACCCGGGGGAAAGACCCAGAGCAAGGGGCGAGTGCGGGGGGGGGGTTTGGCGCTAGCAGCGGGGGTCGCCTTGTGTGTGAAAGATGAGTCCCATACCAGGAACAAAACTGTGCTGGTCCTCAAGGAGCCCCGGGACTCGAGCTCTGTTCTGCTGCTTCAGAGCAGCACGGCTGCCCACCCAGAGCTGCCCGTAGTGCCTGTGCCGCTCCTTGAAGGCTTGGTGAATCTCACGCCCCGTGCAGAGCTTAGCCGCTGCAAGCCACAGATTTGTTGGTGTTGGGGGTGCCGTGGTCCATCCGTTCCACGTCCAGTTGCAAAATGCTGGGGAGAAACAGTTTGTTCACAATCCAGTGAGGAGGCTGCGATACAGAAGGTTGCTGGTATTGCCACGAGATCAAGAAACAGTCTCTTGCCCTGACCGGGATCTAGCCCAGGAGGCCAGCCGGATCTCGACAGATCTCGGAAGCTGAGCAGGGCCGACCCTGGCAAGGACTTGAGAGGGGAGACCTCCAAGGAATACCGGGGCTGGGAGGCAGAGGCAGGCCATCAAAGTGCTTCTCTGAGCCTCCTCCGTGCCCCAGTGGGAGTCGCTGGAGGTCACCATGACTCCCAGGCACAGGCACAGGCGCTCTCTCTCTCTCGCACACACACACATGCAAACATTCCAAAAAAGAAAAGAAATAGCTCCTTGAGCCCAGATCTCTGGGTTCCAGTCCATCCCCCGTTGGTTTGGCTGCAAGAGAACCCCAGACAGGGCGGCTCAGGGGGGACTCCCCTCCTCCTCAGGGCCCTGCCGCCATCCAACGGCTTCTGTTTCCGTCTCTCCTTCCAGGTGCCTGGCCTTGGGGGCCTTTTGCCTCTCCTGGCTGAGGTGGCCCCGGCCACTGGGGGAGACACTCGTACTCTTTCTGCTCACACCGCACGGCATGGGGTCAAGAGACCTGGGCAGGGCAGGGCTCTCTGGGCGTTCCACCTTTGGGACTTTTTAAAGAGACCGTTTAAGACTCTGCCTTGAACCACAAAGGGAGTCAGTCGATGAATCGTAAAGCCTGACCATGTTGTGTTTGGAACCCATCCGCTTCAGGACAGGCATGTTTTGTGATTTTTGACAAGGGCGGCCTCTTCCTCCCTACTCGGCTGCTCGTGGTGGGCGACCCATCTCCGCTTTGTGGGCGAGGACGGCTGGTCTTTTGGAAAGAAGGCTGGGCCGAGGTTACTGGGCTTGGGGGCCTCTCCAGTTCTCCTCCTCAAAGCAGCCTCCTTCCTGCCTGTGAACGTTTTCGCCTGGGCCAGCCGGGTGAAGGCAGGTGGGACCACATCCCGTCCTGGAGATGAAAAGCCTTCAGTCCTCCCGGCTTCAGAGGGAGCAAGAGGTTTGGAGGTTGGAAGCAGGATGCTGCTGCTGCTGCTGCCACCCAGAGCCAGGCGTTCAGATCGTCAACCCCCCCCCGCAGGATAGCCACAATCATCTGTAGCCAGGCAGGACCTGCATAGATGCGGCACTCGGCGTGGCTGAATGCCAACCTCGCTGCGCAGCTCCTCGGAAGATCAGAACACTTTTGTCTGTTGTCTGTAGGGGTACGACTTGCTGGCCCTTCGGCAGCTGGGTGCCAATTTGCCCCCCCCCACTCGCAGTCCTTCGCAAGGCTTCACCCGCGGTTGGCCCTGGCTGCCGAAGGGCGTCTGCTTCCTAAAAGGGCAAGATTTAGGCCCGTAGCCAGGATTGTTTAAGTCAGGGGGCATTTAAATTCCTTCGGGGGCACTGGCTAGTCGAATTAAAGGAATGCCCGGTTCCTTCCCTCCACCTGCCGCTGCTCAGGGCCCCCCGGGCTGGATGGGAAGTCAGGGGGCCTTGCCAGTGAGGGGGGGCTAGCCCTGAGATGCCCCCCCCCCACCGGTAGCTACAGGCATGGCAAGATTTGAGTCCAGCAGTATCTTAAAGACCGACCAACTTTTCCTCCGCCGGAGGAAGGGAGCTTTTTGACTCAGGAAAACTTTGGCCCTGGAAACCTTAGAAGGTGCTGTCGAACTCTAATCTTGGGCTGCTGCTGCTGCTGCTGGAGGCCAGGACGGTCACCCACCGGAAACTGAGGAGCTGCATTCTGCAGGGAGATCCCTTCTGGAATCTCTAAGGCTTTGGAAAGGTGCTAGGCTGTTTCCCCGCCACCCAGACACAAACCAGGCAGGTGCTCCAGAAGGACAAAGGCGAATGGGCAGCATTTCTTGCACCTTCCGTCTCCTCAGTGGAGGCTCTGCAGTGACTCAGAGGCTGGCTGGCTGGGACCAGGGGCTACTTCCAGGACAGTTGTGATCTTAAAGGCCCTTCTCAATTTCACAGCCATCCCGCCTCCAACGAATCTGAAGTTCATTCAGGTCACTCCAACCAGCCTGACGGTGACCTGGGTGGCGCCAAACGTCCGGCTGACCGGATACCGGCTCCGAGTGAATCCCCAGGAGAAGAACGGGCCCATGAAGGAAATCCACCTCTCTCCAGACAGCACCTCTGCCGTCGTCTCCGGACTCATGGTCAGTCTTCCCCTTTGTCTGGGGCTGGGCTGGGCAGGCCGGAGGGAGGGTTGAAGCCCTCGAAAAGGCAGATTCTCACCCCATGGGAACTCACCTGCACTACTAGATAAAGATTTAGATGGCCCCAGAATCTGCCTCAAAAGCAAGAACATCAGGAGAGCCCTGCTGGATCAGAGCAGTGAGGGTCCACCTGGTCCAGCATCCTGTTTCACACAGCAGCCAGCCAGTGTTCCCTCTAAGCAGAGCTAGTGTGAGCTAACTCACGGTTTTTTAGCCTCCGGCTCACACGTTTTTGTCTCCGCTCAGGAAGGATGGCTCCAGAGCAAACAAACTTATGCAGTAACCAAATCGCTTTGCTCAGAACTTTCATGCCAGTAGCTCACAAAGTAGAATTTTGCTCACAAGACTCCATAGCTTAGAGGGAGCATTGCAGCCAACCAGTTCCTCTGGACAGCAGCTAGCAACAGGGCATTGAGGCCAGGGCCTTCCCCTGGTGTTGCCTCCTGGTTCGTGGGTTTCAGAGGATTAGTTTTGCGTAGATTGCACGTTCTGGTTATGTTTTGATTATGTTTGTTTGGTGATCTATGTTACTGAATTGTCTTGTAAATTACTCCAGCGTAAGATACAACAGGAAATGGGAGCATTTCCTTCTAACTGTGTTCCAGAAGTCTTCTTGCTAATGTCTGTGCTGAGAAGTAAATGCTTCATACTGTTAACAGTATCCAGAACGTAAGCAATGAGCAGGCCAGTTGAAGTGGCCGATGTCTCCTTCTGGGAGACATAAATCTGATGCTTCCTGGTTTCACGTCTTCTAGATGGCGACCAAATACGAAGTCAACGTCTATGCCCTGAAAGACTCTCTGACCAGCAGACCTGTCCAGGGGGTCGTCACTACCCTAGAGAGTAAGCCGCCCTCTATCGTAAACTATCCCAACAGGCTCTGAGGCAGCAGGGGTGGGGAAACCTGGGGAAGGCCCGGTTGGAATCCGTAGACCAAGCCCTGGACGAGGACGGTGGAGGTGGAGGTCCTCCTGGGTGCAGCTGCTGGGGTGTAGCTCTGCAGTGGCCAACCTGGGCTGGAACCTTTCGGTAAGTCCTTCGTCTTGTGACTGTGGGTGAACGCTGCCCCTCTCTTCTGCAGACGTCAGTCCTCCTCGCAGGCCACGGGTGACCGACGTCACCGAGAGAACCGTCACCATCACGTGGCGCACCAAGACCGAGACCATCACTGGCTTTCAGATCGACGCCATCCCCGCAAGCGGCCAGAACCCCGTCCAGAGGACCATTAGCCCTGACGTCAGGAGCTACACCATCACTGGTACGTGAGCACCCGGGCCCCGCCGTGCAGAGAGCTCAAGATACTTGGCAGGGAAGATGCCGGGGGATGGAAACAACAGCCTGCCACACAGGGGTTGGGGCTCAACTGGACTGCTTTTGGGGGTGCCCCCTTTTGGTTACGTTTTTGGGAGAAGGGTACCAGTCGAGTGGAGGCGGTTCTGAGAAAAGCAGGTGCCGCGGTAGAAGCGTTGGGGCCGACCTGTGGGGCTCTCGGGGCCCTCCTGCCTACCGTTGCAGGTCTGGGGGTTGTGGCAATGGGTGGGCGACTTCGCCGAGGGCGGCTTTCCCCGCCCATCCCGTGGGGCTCCTGCAGTGGGAGAAGCACCAGCTAGGGTGGCGCATTCTACCTTCTGGGCTCCTGCAGTGGCTTCCTGGGTCACCCCAGCCTGGGCACGGCTGGCGCTTCTGTCTGCTTCCTGCGCCCCGTTATTCCTGGGGTCCCTTCTCCACCCTTCTGTCCTCACAGCCTCCCTCCCCAACCTCACCCTCGTGAGATGTAGAAGGCATCTCCTCCGTCTGCTCGTGAGCCGGCCTTCCTCTCCCCGACTTCCTCTCTGCCAGCAGCACTTTGTCCTCGGTGTGAGAGCGGCCCCTGCCTCTCCGGTGTCCCAAGTCCTTGCGGCCTTCTCTTCCTGCCCATGCCGCGGGCATCACCCCACCTTTCCCGCTGGGAGTGGGATGGCACGCCTGCCTCTCTTTCCCCGCGGGCAGCAGTCCCACCAGGGGTCCCACAGGGGGAGGCCCCCGCCGGCTGTCTGAGGGGCCGCGGGGCAGGATGGGCTGTGCTCGCCAGGGGAGCCGCTGGCCTGACGTCCCTTCCGGCTTTGTTTTGCACGGCAGGCTTGCAGCCAGGCACGGACTACAAGATCTACATCTACGCCTTGAACGACAACGCTCGCAGCTCCCCGGCGGTGGTGGATGCTTCCACTGGTAAGGACTCTGACTCTGAGGCAGTTTGGTGCCGTGGTTAGGAGTGCGGACCCTGATCTGGGAGAGCCGGGTTTGATTCCCCCACTCCCCTCCACTTGCACCTGGCTGGTGTGGCCTTGCGTCGGTCACAAGTTCTTTCAGAGCTGTTCTCTCAAGGGCAGTCCTCAAAAGAGCTCTCTCAGCCCCACCCACCTCTCAGGGTGTCTGTCTCTTGTGGGGAGGGGAAGGGAAAGGAGTCTGTGGGCCGCTCTGAGACTCCCTTGGGTAGTGAAGGGCCATGGGGTATGAATCCACTCTTTCTCTGCTTCTTCCTCTGCTGCTGCTTCTTCACTGAAACAATGATTTCCTTTCCATTGATTATTTAGATCACTTATAGCTTTTCACAGCCATCCTTTCCCCTTTGAGACCGAAGCATGAAGTGGCTGAAACGTGCAGAAACGCTTTTTTCCCCTCTGGGGATACGACGGATGTCTTGGCAGACGTTTGTTCAAGTGCTTTTGTTTCTCCTCAGCCATTGATGCGCCGTCCAACTTGCGCTTCCTGACGACCACCAGCAACTCCCTGCTGCTCACTTGGCAGGCCCCCCGGGCCAAGATCACGGGGTACATCATCCGATACGAGGCCCCCGGCGGGCAACCCAGGGAGCTGCTCCCCCGCCCCCGCCCCGGCACCACGGAGGCCACAATCACGGGTAGGTCCTTTGGGCCAGGGAGGGGCCGGGGCCTTGGCACAGAACGCACAGGAAGGTTCTGTTTATCTTCCAACGCGAAGAGCTCTTGAGCACTCTCTGGGGCGGCGACATCCCAGCAGGCCTTCAAGAAGTCACAAGAAATGTTCCTTCTACCCTGCGGAGGGCAGGGGGGTTGGACTAGATGACCTGCAAGGTCCCTTCCCACTCTGACATCCTATGATTCTATGCCTCTGAAGACCAGTTGCTGTGGCAAGGAGTGGGGCGGGGTGGGCATCTCGTGTCCGGGATATCCCCGAAGCCCCTGCCCGTCGCAAGGGGGAGGCTGGGCAACAGGGAACCTGTGGAGAGTCTGAAAAGGAGGCTTTTCTTACGCATTTACGGAGGGAAATCGTTATGCTGCCTTGCCTCAGTCTCGCTCAGGCAGTTTATGAGTAAACATGATACGATCCTGTCCTACAGTAACGATAGACTATCAGTATAAAACCAAAACAAGCTGGGAACATAAAAACGGCCCCCAGATTTCCATGAACCAGACTCACATCTGGAGGAGACGGCAGAAGAACTGATCGACCACCCCCATGAGGAGGAGCCTGGGTGAGGAGGCTTCGTTTGGCCTGATGCTGGAAAGCCAAGCCTACTTAGGCCAAGGGGGCTCCCTTTGCGCTGCGGGGGGCGGGGGCATTCCAGATAGGAAAAACGCCCTGCCCAACGGCCTCCCCTGCTGGCTTCCCTCCCGAAGGCAGGGGGGGCGGACACCAAGAGCAGCGGGGCTGGCTGGGGAGACACAGACCTTGACTGGCAGGCTGGGCGCAGGGTGGGTGGTGCCCTTCCTCCAGCGCCCCTGGCGCCCCGCCCCCTCCTGAGCCACGGAGGGCCTTTGAGGGGCAAGCGCTGTGAGTTGTGCCCTGAATGAAACAGGCGGGTGGCCCGGGCACCTCTTTCAGCACAGGAGGGTTATGAGCCCTGCCAGCGGCCCCCGGCAGGAGTCTGGGCACCGCCTTTTGGACCAGTCGGCATTTCCGGACAGCTTTCCAAGGCAGCCCTGCACAGAGTGTGTCACGGTGATGTCATCCGGATGTGATCAGAGCCCAGAACGCTGTGGCCAGATCGCCCTTTTTGAGGGACAGACAGAGCTGGTGCATTAGCCAAAGCTGGCAGGAGGGGCTACATGCCGTGGAGGAGACCCGAGCCTCCTGCGGTGGACCTGCTCCTGCAGGGGGAGGGCAGCTCTGCACCCAGGACAGGCTGTGGCTGCCAAGTCCCTGAGTGGCTTTGTCCTAGACCCACACCGAATGAGCAGCGGTGGATTGGCCCTCGACCATCCCATCCCCTCCTCTGGGACTTCCACAGACCTACCCAGTTCCCCTGTGAAGGAGTGGCAGAGCTGGGTGTCTGCCCTCTGCGCACGGCTGGCACCTTATGCCAAATCTCCAGGGGTCTCTCCTAGAGGTTTCACATAGAGCATGTTAAATAGCACAGGAATTGGCCCGTCATGGAAGAGTGGGACGACCCGAGCCTTCGGCCTGCCTCCTCCCAGCTGGGCCAGCCTCTCCGGAAGGATACCACCGTGGAGGGTCATCTTGGGTTCCAGTTAGAGTTTTACATGGTCTGGAGAACTCTTCCAAAGGAAAAGAACCCTAGAGCTGGAAGGGGCCTCCGGGGTCATCTAGGCCAACTCCCTGCACAAGGCAGGAGATAGGCACTCCTCACCCCCCCCC
>NW_015174293.1:579826-584817 GCF_001447785.1 Gekko japonicus
CCCTTGGGTGGGGGCAGGGGCTGCACGGGGGGGGGGGGCTTCTTGAGATTTATGGTCTGAGAAGTGGGATAGACGTGTAATAAAAACGTGATACAAAAATAAATAATTAAAAAGGCATATGTATACACATGCACACTGTTGCCAAGAGGGAGAAAAAGGCCACGAAATGCCCAGAGTCCACTAGGTCTCTACGTCTTCTCTAGCAGCCCTCCCATGTGCACGAGAGAAGCTGCACGTGGCATTCGCATTGAGGCTCTGGCTAGGATGGTCTTGGCCCACCTGCTGGGTCCCCCTTGTGTCTCCTTGCCTTTTGGCCTCCTAGTTGGCTTCTGTTTCTCTGACTTGGTCTGTATCTGCCAATGAAAGCTGGTGCGGGAGGGAGGGAGGGAGGAGACTTTCCCCCCCTCTTGGCCGGCTGCCCCCTGGCCCCTCCCCTCTAGGCCCGTGAGTCCCTCCGGCCCCCCTGGGATAGGTGAGCTGCCTTGCATGTCTTTGGGGAATGAACAAACTAGACCTGTGGCTGCCGTGCTAAATCTGACTCCGCCACGCCCCGGGACCCACCCCCCGCTTGCCCCAGAAGGTGCCGGATCTTGGGATTGGGTGTGATGTAGTCGGCCAACCAGAGATCTCCATCTCTCCTGGTTGTGCCGGAAGATGCTGGTTCCTGGGATTTGGCAGGCAGGTGGGCTGGCCGAATCCTAGCTGTGTTGTTCCAGGAGGCGGGCCGTTCTGATACCTGCAGACCTGATCTCCCAGCTGTTACACTGATCCTGAGTAGTTTGTAGCCTGGTGCCGCTGCTCAGACATGGGCTCTGCTTCTGCCCCCCCCCCCCAGGTCTGGAGCCAGGGACGGAGTACACCATCTACATAATCGCGGTGAAGAACAGTCAGAAGAGCGAACCCTTGATTGGCAGGACGACGACAGGTACCGGAACCTGAATCTGGCTGAGCATGGAGAGCCGGGGGGGGGAGGGGGCTAATGCTGCTGCTGCCGTGCTTAACGTTGCCTTGGGTTTGGACAGGGCAGGGGGTGTGGGTGGGTGTGGGTGTCTACGCAGCATTCTCTCTCCGCCTGCGTGTGTGCGGACGTCTGTGGTTCTGCTGCTCTTCACAGTTTGAACAGTGATTCTTTATGCAGGGCAATCACGGGTTCAGTCTGATGGGCTTGTTTAGAAGACTCTCGCTTTTGAGCTCTTGTGTTTGGAGGTGAGACTGTGGTACCCCTCTGAATCCACCAAAAGCGAGGGAACAGTCCAGCCACAGGTAAACACACATGGAAAGTCTCCAGTGCTTTCAGTGTGAGTTTCCTTTGGTTTGGGTCCGTTCTTGCTTCTACTGGATTCATAGGAGGAGGTTCAGTCGATGAAAACCGATCCTGCCTCTTTTGGATTTATGTAGCTGGTTTATACCCAGCTGGGATTCAGAAGAAGAGATTCAGAGGCAGGTTGGTTCTTCCGTTTCTGGAGCCTTGACCCAAGAAAACTCCTCCCCTGCCACAAATTTTGCTAGTCTTTAAGGTGCTCCTGAACTCTGGCTCTTTTCTACTATCAATGAAAACGAGGGTTTTCCCCCTAGGAAAATGTAATTGAAGTCAAAGGTCTCTCGTTCATCTATGAATTCTTACCTCTAACCTGGGAGAACCGGGTCTGATTCCCCACTCCTCCTCCACTGGCACCTGGCTGGATGACCTTGGGCAAGCCGTAGCTCTGACAAGAGCTGTCCTTGAAAAAGAGCAGGTTCTGTCAGAGCTCTCTCAGCCCTGCCTGCCTCCCAGGGTGCCTGTTGTGGGGAGGGGGAGGGAAAGGAGTCTGTAAGCCGCTCTGAGACACCTTCAGGTAGTGAAGGGCCCATGGGGTATGAATCCAATCTCCTCCTCCTCCACCTCTTTCACTTGGCTTCCTTCACCTCTGAGTTAGGAAGGGGGTCCCAGGGGTTGCCATCCCAGGATGATCGATCTCGTCACAGGCCCCGAGTGCTTCAGGCAGTCATCCTTCTCCTCCTCCTCTTGAGCAACCGACTGCAGCTGATAATTGTGTCCAAAACGCCAGTCAGGGTTTTGCTTGCGGTCTCGAGGGTGTCCTTGGAAGGTGATTCCAGAGTCGTGTCCTTCCTTCGTCTTCGGGGGGGGGCTGGGCTGGTGGTGGGCTTGGCCAGTTCTTGCCGCAAGGCCTTTCGGGAGTCTGCGAACGAGAATGCTGCTGGCATTTCATGGTTTGAATCCGGAGCAGTGTTTCCTGCCAGCGCGGCTGCCTCGCGCGCCCCCTAACAAACGCAGTGCTTGCGGTGGCTGGCGGGCTTGGCTTCATTTGCTTCTAACCTCTCTTTGGCGTAGATGTGCTTCCCCACCTGGTCACACACCCGCACCCCGGGCAGACTGGACCGGAGATCCTGGACGTGCCGTCGGTTGTAGAGAACACGCCTTACCTCACGGACTCCTATGACAATGGCAATGGTATCCAACTTCCAGGCACTTCTGGCCAGCAGCCGATCCTGAGCAACCAAGGCCAGCAGGTCTTTGTGGAAGTGTACGGGTCTCGGACCCCCGCAAAGACGACCGTGGCGACTCCCATCAGGCATCGGCCGAGACCGGATGTGGATGAAGAGCCGGGCCTGGTGAGCCGGCACCCGATACGTATCCCGGACCTGGACGAGCCTTCTTACCCTCACAGCCTGGGGCCCAGGAACAACCACACCCGGCTCCAGGAGGCTCTTTCCCAGACAACCATCGCGTGGAAACCCTTGCTGGAGAGCTCTGAGTATGTCATCTCCTGCCACCCTCTCGGAGCCGAAGAGGAGCCTTCAGAGGTACGGCCGCCTCGCTTGGCCCAAAAAGCATGTGGCGTCTCTCACGTGGCTTCTGGAGAACCTCCGGGCAGCAGCTGGGGGAGTCTCAAGCAGACGACGGGTGGGCGCCGTGGGTGGGTGGGGGAGGGGGGCCCTGTGGGTGGCTGCAGAGATGGGTGCGGGAGACAGATCGGAGGAAATAAGGGAAGGAGGCTTGTTGTAGGAAGGGCAATGCTCCCTCTAAGCCGTGGAGTCTCGTGAGCAAAGATTCCATTCTGTGAGCTCCTGGCATTCAATTGGTGAGCCAGCGGTTTGGCTGCTGCATCAATTAGTTTGCTTGGGAGACATCCTTTCTGAGCCAAGGCAAGAATGTGTGAGCCAGGGGCTTAAAAACGGTGAGCTAGTTCACGCTAGCTCAGCTTAGAGGGAACACTGTGAAGGAGCAAAGAGGAAAGAGAACACCAGAGGGGGAGGTGAAGGCAGAGGAGGAGCCATGCGATAGACCCTGCCGCCAGGAACACCCCCACCCCACCCCACCCCCAGGCCGCCCAGCACCAGAGAGCTCTCGGCAGAGGCTCGACTAGATGGTGAGATCGTCACCCTGGAGGCACAGGGAGGAGCATTGGGGAATGGCAGGATTCGGGAGCAGAACAATTGGATTGGATTGTGCAAAACAGGGTCCGGCTCCAGAGGCTCTTGAGAGGCCTAGACCCGTCTCAGAGCTGGTTGTCTTGGTCTTCTTTTCTTTTTTGGTGAAAGCGAAAGGTTGCGTCCTCATGCGTTGCGTTCTCTCCACCTGCAGTTCAAAGTCCCCGGCACTTCCTCCAGCGCAACCCTCACCGGTCTGACTCGGGGCGCCACCTACAACATCATCGTGGAGGCCGTCAAGAACCAGCGGCGGCACAGAGTCCTCGAGGAGAAGGTCACCGTGGGCAACGCCAGTAAGAACCGCCAGCGTCACCGGGGGGGTGGGGACACACCTTGTGAATGCCCTCTCGTGCGTCAGAGTGCCTTTTCCGCCAGCTCCCTTCCTTCATGTGGTTCCAGGGGAAGACCAAGGCCAGAGATCTGCCCAGACCGGCCCGTGGTCAGGGCCGAAGTGTGCAGGCCGATGGGTTTTGCAGGATTTTTATTGGCAGCCCATCACACAGCCGAATGAACGAGCGAGCTGGCTTCAAAGGAAGGGGGGGTGGACTCATTCTGCCAGCTGTTGTCCAGAGGCCTGCCGCTGTGCACCTGGGGGGGGGTCTCTGCTGGCTAGGACTATGACCCCTGTGTGAGGAAGAACTCTTCCTCCCCAAAGCGGTTCAGAGCTGCTTGCCAAGAATAGCTGTGAATCCAGAGCGGCAGTAAGGACACACGGGGCCCTTGTGGCACCCAGAGTCTGCTTTTGCGGCAACAGACCCACAAGGCTGCCCGCCAGGGGCTGAAGTCACAGTGTTCCGTCCCTGCACAGAGCAAGCGGCTTCTTTCGTAAGGGTCTCGTTAGGGCTGCCACTCTATTCAAGAGATCATAGTCTGTAGTAAATCCACATGAACCTGAAGGAGCCGTTCTGAAGGCAAAGCCTGCCTTGTTTTCCAGTGACACAGTCAGAAAAGAGGCACCCCCATCTAACTGTGGGAGGACTGCTTTTTTTGAAGGGGCATGTTTTGATCGATTGGGGGGGGGGAGTTGTATTTTTTTTCATGTGTGAGTGATTCCATGTACAGCAGGAAGTCATGGCGACCTCTGGTGATTGCCTGTGTGTGCGCCTGGAAGTCATGGCGAGCCCTACTGGGTGACTGACCCCTCCTGGGGGCCTGGAGGATATTCAGAGAGGTGGCTGAGTAAGGCCTGCCCCCACCTCCTGCCTCTGGTACTCCAGGGAGGTCTCCCATCGCAAGTCCTTGCTGGAGTCGGCCCTGCTCAGCTTCTGAGATCTGACGAGAGGCCGGGCTGGCCTGGCGGTCCAGGTGTGTGAGGGCTAATCCAAGGGCCCTTGGAAGATGGGCAGGGCCTGCCTTGCTGCCTCTTGGCCTCGGGGGCAAAGGCCACAAGGTCTCCAGCGGAGACTTGGCCACAGGCTTGCTGAATGGCAAAATCCCCGTTCCTCTTGAAGGCCGGAGCTGGGATGGACTTCTCTGCAGATCTTTCAGCCCTAACACAACTTTTGCCCATGGCCTTCCTAGCCATAAACATTGAAAGTGGGGGGGGGGGGGACCAACCG
>NW_015174293.1:584832-585372 GCF_001447785.1 Gekko japonicus
CGGCCCTTCCAAGCCAAAAAAATTAAAAGGGGGGGGGGGGGGAACCAACAGCGTGTCCCCAAAGGAGGAAGAAAAGGTGTTAAAGTCTACTTCTCATGGAGGTGTCCCTTTCGTGGTGGTTGGGGGGGGGGGGCTTATGTGAATGCACCTCCTCCTTTCGCCAAGAGGAACTGATCAGTTCAGAACCCCGGTTCCTCTCCTCACTGAGAGGCAGCTTTCGATCAGCTTCCTTCCCACATAAGAGGAACATAAGAGAACATAAGAGACCCCAATGTTGGATCAGGCCAAAGGCCCATCCAGTCCCACACTCCATGTCAAACAGTGGCCAAAAACACCAGGTGCCATCAGGAGGTCCAGCAGTGGGGCCAGGACACTAGAAGCCCTCCCACTGTTGCCCCCCCCCAAGCACCAAGAATACAGAGCATCCTTTGCCCCAGAGTCCCTATCTATACCTTGTGGCTCTGTGAGTCGCCAGAGGTCACCATGACTTCCAGGCATGGGCACATATGCACACACGCATGTACGCACCCCCCACACACA
>NW_015174293.1:585661-599305 GCF_001447785.1 Gekko japonicus
GTTGCCCCCCCCCCCCAAGCACCCAGAAGACAGAGCATCCCTTGCCCCCAGACTGTGAGTTCCTACCTATCCCTTGTGGCTGACAGCCACTGATGGACCTCTATGCTCCAGGTGCTTATCCAGCCCCCTCTTGAAGCCACCTGTGCTTGCGGCCACCGCCGCCGCCCGCTCCTGTGGCCGTGGGTTCCAGGGGTTAAGGAAATGTGAGCGGCTGCAGCGCCCCCTGTATAGAACTGTTCTGTGCTGCCATCACCGAAGCATCGCCGAGCACGTCAGTCCTCCCTGCGGAAGGCGCGGGGTCCTGCCCTGCCGAGGAGGAGGAAGGGCCAGCCCGCCAGCCCCCTCTGGAGTCAGGCTCTAGCCGCTCGATGCCTGATGGTGCAGACGTCCCATGGGGCCCCTTCCTCCCTGGCGGCTTGCTTGGGAGGTCCTTGGGCCCCCTCCCTCTGTGCAGACCCCACCAGGGCCTCCAGCTGGCCTGCTGAGCGCAGCAGAGGGTGTTGCCCTCGTCCCCCTCAGGGCGCCAATGAGGACTCCCTGCAGGGGGCAGGAGCCGGGTCCTTTCCTCGCCTCGGACCACGGCCTGAGTCCGGGCTCTGGGCTTTGGGGGTGAGCCCTTTTTGGGGGGGAGGCGGTTTCTGTCGGAGGGGAGGGGCCTAACTGAGCGTGGGCCTAAGGGAGCAGTAGGCGGATCACTTTTATGAGCGTCATGGCGCTTCGTTAGGGCCGGGAGCTCATCGGAGAGGAGAAACCCACCGTCCTGCTGTCCCACGCCTTTCCATTCTCTCTCTGCTTTCCAGTTACTGACCGACTGAACCAGCCCTCCGAGGACACCTGCTACGACACGTACACGGGCTCCTTCTACTCCATCGGGGAGGAGTGGGAGAGGCTGTCTGAGTCGGGGTTCAAGCTCTGGTGCCAGTGCTTGGGCCTGGGCAGCGGGCACTTCCGGTGCGACTCGTCCAGTGAGTAGGCGGGGCTCTCCTCGGGCGGGCGGGTGGGCGGCTCTCCAGGAGGGCTGAGGTGGCAGCGGGGGCATTCTCTGCGGGCCGGGCATCAGTCAGAGAGAGAGAGAGACCCCCTTCGGCCCCCCTGTTCATTCCAGTCGGTGGCTACGTTTTATTTGCCCTTTGGCTTTGCATTTGTCCCAGAGTGAGTGTGCTGTTTTAGGCGTTGCACTTGTAGCCCCATGTTTGCGAGGCGAGTAGAAGACGACTAGGAATGTTTTAAGTGCTTCTCGTTGGCCAACTCCGTCCCAAATAAAGCTGTGTGACATGAAGACAATTGGGTACGATTTGGCTCAATGCCGTGCCTGGACCACAGTGGATGTGCCAACCGCTGTTTAGGGAAGGAGCCACGATTGCCGCTGGCGCCTGGGGAAATCATCAGTGCTCCTTGGGCTTCCCGTTGCCTTCGGGGTTGTTCACATTTTCCGGTGGGGAATCCAAAGTGGGGAGGGCTGGGGAGTCCGCTGTCACCCCCCTGCCCCCGATCCGGTTCCCCTGGCTCAGCCTGGAATGAGTGACTTGTAAACGGTGGCAGAATTATTGGAGGGGATGGAGAGCATACACATTCTCTGGGGATCCTTAGCCAGCAGGTGTGGCTGGAACACCCTGGGGTCCCTTGTTGCCGCCTGGGCAGGCAGGCGAGCGCTGAGGCCCAAGCCACCGTGTCTGAAGACGGGCTGTGTCAGCAAAGCCTCTCTCGGGTCTGCCGGGCTGCTGCTTCCCAGAGACGGCCTTTGCGTGGCCATCTCAGAGTCGACACGGGCGTTCAGAATCGCTCAGGAGTGGATTCGGCTTCACGTCTTGGCTTTCTTTCAGAGTGGTGTCATGACAACGGCGTCAACTACAAGATTGGGGAGAAATGGGACCGGCAGGGGGAGAGCGGGCAGATGATGAGCTGCACCTGCCTGGGGAACGGGAAAGGGGAGTTCAAGTGTGAGCCACGTAAGTACCGTCCCCCGCCAGCACCCCCTTGCTGCCTTCTCCGCCGTCTCCTCTTTCTTCCTTCGACAAGTAAGGGGCAGTCAGTGATTGCTTTGAGCACGGGAGGGGGGAAGACCCCCCCCAGTGTCCTTCAAGGATGACATTTCTTCCCAGTGCAGTGGGGTTTTTTTATCCTTTCAAGACTGATTTTACCCATCCCCCCCCTGGGCTAATGAGCCAGTCTTGCTCCTTCCTTGTCAACCAGAAGGCAGGCCACAAAATGGCGGCATTCACACATAAAGACAAGGTGGGGCTGGTTATTACAGGAATGTGCTTTGGAAAGCCTTCCTCCTCCTCCTCCTCTCCCCCCCCATGCAACTCAGAAACCACTCACCCCTGTCCTTCCATGCTGCCCTGGAGTTCAAGAGAACAGACCCTGGTTTGTCCTTTTTCTCTGCATCACAGCCTGTGCCGGGGAGTAATTTCTGAGCGGCGTGTGAAGGGTGGGGGCGGGGCTTGTGAGCCCAGAGATGTCTGAGGCTCCGGTCTAAAGGCCACTGGTCTGTTGGCTGTCCGCCTGCGGCTCTGCCCAGCTTCGGTGCTGCCCTCTCTCTCGGGACAGCGTTGCCGTGGCGTGGCACTGGGGAATCACGGATGTTTTCTTCACTTCCTTTATAGCCCGCCTTACTCCCCATGGGGGGGAGGGGGGACCCAAAGTGTGTGTGTGTGTGTGTGTGATTGGCCCAAGGCCACCCAATGAGCTTCCATGGCAGGAGGGCGTCGCGGCCTCCCAGGGCCCCTTCAGCGCCCCTGGCTCTCCAGGAGTGAGCCGCTCTGGCCCGGTTTCTTCTGGGCTTGCTGGTGGGGTGGGGTGGGGGTGGGACACCTTAGCCAACCCCTGCTGCCCGGGTGACATTCTTCCTTTTTAAAAAACGTCCCGGAGACACTTGCTTGACACGTTTCAAAAGATGCATCCGGTAAGAGGCGCCATGTCCCCCATCTGCCATGAGACAGACGAAAGGGGGATGGCAGCTGTTCATTCCCGATTGGCTTCCTTGCAGATGAGGCCACTTGCTACGATGACGGCAAGATGTACCAGGTGGGCGAGCAGTGGCAGAAGGAGTACTTGGGGGCCATCTGCTCCTGCACTTGCTACGGAGGGCAGCAGGTAGGCCGGGAAGCGCAGTCGCCTGCGAGGGGAAGGCGGGCGGAGGGGGGGGGAGGAAGATTCGGCCACAGGCAGCGAGTCGGTCACGTTTTTGGAATCTTTGTCTCCACGGCGGCCGACAAGAATCCCCACCGCATTCGGAGAAGGCCGCTGGGGGCCCTGCCGGGCTCTCTCCCAGGTCCGCCCGGCGCTGGCCCTGCCTGCGGGAACAGAAGCCCGTTGGCGTAGTGTCGCCATTCGGGGCCCGGACTCTGACCTGGGAGAACCGGGCTCGATTCCCCACTCCTCCTCCACCACATGCGGATACGGGTGTGACCTTGGGCAAGACACAGTCCTGTCAGAGCTGTTCTCTCAAGGGCAGTCTCTGTCAAGCGCTCCCTCAGCCCCGCCTGCCTCACCGGAGGGTGCCTGTCTGTGGTGGGGAGGGGAGGGGAAGGGAGAGGAGCTTGTCAGCCGCTCTGATGAGACTCCCTTGGGTAGTGAAGGGCCAGGGGAATAGATCCAGTCTCCTCTTCTCCTTCTGAGAGGCCGTTTGGTACCACTGCAGCTGCCCAAGCGGCTGGACACGCCAAGGGATCCTCTCGTCTCTTGTCCGGGTCAGTTTCAGCACAGCAAAAGCACTCATGATGCCCTTTTACCCCTGCAGTGGTTTCAGCACCTCTGCCATATCACGGTTGCCCTTCTGAGCACCCGTTTTTTCTTCCTGCCGTTAAACCACAGCCCAACGTCTGGCAACCCCATCATAAGAGTTCTCACGGCAGGAGGTGTCCAGAGGCGGCTTGCCACTGTCTGCCTTTATGTTGGCCCCAAGCCCAGGAGCACCTTAGAGGAGACCGCCTGCCTTGGGCTTCCTGGGGGCGGGGGGGCGGGGGCGTCTTTCCAGCCAAGCCCGAACCGGGGCCAACGTGGCTTCGCTTCCGAGACCTCGCCTGGGCCACCCAGGTCTGGGGTGAATCAGTTGGGCATCCTAAATTCTACTCGGTTGGGTGGGAAACTGACCAAGCGAAAATCTGAACGGGCCCCCGAATGGAGGAGCACAACGAAGGGCCAGAAGGAGACGTGAGCACAGACAGGCCTGGGTGCCCGTGGATCAGCCTCCGCTTCCAAGCGGCACGTTCTGCCTCCTTCGGCTCAGGGGAGACTCATTCCTGGGCATCCTGTTGAAATGTGCCTTGCAGTGCCGTGGGGAGGAGTGTGCCGCACCCGTTGTGTGCAGCAGCAGCAGCGTCTGCTTTTTGGATGCTTCGTTGTGACTTGTGGGGTGTTTGCTTCCGCAGGGCTGGCGGTGTGACAACTGTCGCAGACCCGGGGCTGCGAGTTCTCCTGAAGGCTCTCCTGGCCACACCTATTCCCAGTACTCACAGAGACAGCATCAGACCACGACGACTGTAAGTGTTGCCATGCCTGGGAGACAGAAGGCTCTTTCTGGGTCCTATCATACAGGCAACTGTTATAGACCTCTTTGGCCGCCCGTGAGCACTAACTAAAGCCTGCCCGTCTCTCCCAGCAGAACGTCCACTGCCCGATCGAGTGCTTCTACCCTCTCCATCTACAATCAGACGCGCAGAGCCGACGTGGAGATTAACCCGCCACCGAATGTCACGAATCCCAGGCAGAGCGGCTTGCCCGGACCACCTGCTGTAGAATCTGACTAGGCAAAAGCAGGTCTGTCTGCTGGTGGGCGGAGGCCCCGCCCTCGCTTGGCTCAGCGCACGGCTTCTTCCTCCGGGCCGGGCACGCCGGGACTTCCTCCCCCACGGATACGGCCGGCTTCTCTTTCTGCTCAGTGTCTCCAGTCCCAGTCAGTATTTCTGCTCTTCCCCGCCCCCCCCCCCAGGAGAACTACACGGGATCCGTCCGGGACAGAGGTGTGTGTGGGGGGAGCCGCCCTGCCCTAGAAGGAAATGAAGGAAAGGCCAGAGTCCTTGCTTCCCTCTCCCCCGCCCCCTGCACCTCTCATGCCCCGTCACTGTGACGCCGCCGGAAGCAGGCCCCAGCAGCCGCCCCCTCTTCCGTCCCTTAGCGCCACGTCAGCGTTGGTGGCTGTTATTTATCAAATGGGTCTTCCCCTCCCCCCACCCCAAGTGTGTTTCTGTGGGAAGATATATTGGAGACACGTAGAACACAGTTGACAGAGGAAGTTGGTGTAATTATGATCAGTAATTATTTTTATACTGTTACGTGCCAAAGCTTTACTACTGTGGGAGACCACTCTCTTTTAATAAAAAGATCTACAAAACCAGCTGCGTGCTTCTTTCGGAGCCTGGAAGCCAAACGCTCATCTCTCCTACAGCACACCGGGGGGGGGGAGTGCCAAAGTGCTCCCTTGCTGAAGGGGACGGTGGTCAGCACAAGAGGGTGCAAAAGGAGAAGCTCCTGCGTGTCAGAGAACAGCATAGCAGAGTCCTGGGATTCGGTTGAAGAACACAAGAGAGAAGCAGATGCTGGATCAGGCCAAAGGCCCCTCCAGTCCAACACTCTGTCACATGGTGGCCAGAAATACCAGGTGCCATCAGGAGGTCCACCAGTGGGGCCAGGACACTAGAAGCCCTCCCACTGTTGCCCCCCCCCAAGCACCAAGAAGACAGAGCATCCCTTGCCCCAGAGCCCCTATCTATACCTTGTGGCTCATAGCCACTGATGGACCTCTGCTCCAGATGTTTATCCAATTCCCTCTTGAAGCCGTCCAGGCTTGTAGCCGCCACCACCTCCTGCGCCAATGAATTCCATGTGTTCATGACTCTTTTGGGGTGCAGAAGGACTTCCTTTTATCCATTCTAACCCGACCGCTCAGCAATTTCATGGAGTGCCCACAAGGAGTTCTTGTATGGTGAGAAAGGGAGAAAAGTACCTCTTTTTCGACCTGCTCTGTTCCATACATAATCTTATAAACCTTAATCATGTCACCCCTCAGCCATCATTTCTCCAAGCTGAAGAGCCCCAAGCGCCTTAACCTTTCTTCATAGGGAAAATGCTCCAACCCTTTTATCATTCGAGTTGCCCTTTTCTGCACTTTTTCCAAAGCGACAATATCCTTTTTGAGGTGTGGTGACCAGAACTGCACACAGCAGGACAGTTTCAGGACCGTTCAAGTCTTCCCCGTCTTTGTTGTTCATTATGCCCTTCATCTAGTACTATGTTTGTGTGTGTGGGGGGGGAGCTCATATTTTTCTCTCTGTTTGGGGCTCGGCCACAAGAGAGAAATGTGTGTGTGTGGGAGGGGGAGTAATTTTGTGGCTAAGGCCCAATTCAGACGTGCCCAAACAGCTTGGTGGTGCAACAAAGGCCCCTCCCTGGTGCTCAGCAGAAGTGTTGTTCTTCCTAGTTCTTCCTAGTCAGCTGTGCGCTCCCTGCATAACCTTGAGTCACACTTTTTCTGAGTGCCTCCTGCCTACCACAGAGGGTGGTCGTGAAGGACAGACGGAGTTGGAGAGAGCCCTGCATGGCCCAGGAGCTTTTGAGACAGGTGAAGGCAATACTGCCACAAAACAGGCCTCTCTGTGTGTTTAACCCACTGGAGTGTTAAGCAGGGCCCCCCTTCACCCCCCCCAGCCAAGATAACTGCAAACAGGCCAGAAGGAGCACGCTGGGAAGGGAGTGAGGATCTCTCCAAGGGGGCCAACTGGCTTGAAGACACAACTGGTACCGATCTCCAGTGGCCTTTCTCCAAGAAGCGCGTGGCTGTGTGTGTGGCTTGTCCCAGTCCCACCCTCCTCACAAGAAGCCTGTGAGGTAGGCTAGGCTGAGGGGATGCAACTGGTCCGTGGTCACTGGAGGAGTTTCAAGGTGGTGGTGGGGGATCTGAACCCGGGTCTCCCAGGCCAGCCACACCCAGGCCAGTTTGGTGCAGTGGTGAAGTGCGCGGACTCTAATCTGGGAGAACCTGGTTTGATTCCCCCACTCCTCCACTGGCAGCCGCTGGTCAGAGCTGTCCTTGGAAAAGAGCAAGTTTCTGTCAGAGCTCTCTCAGCCCAACCCGCCTCCCAGGGTGTCTGTTGTGGGGAGGGGGAAGGGAAGGGAGTTCGTAAGCCACTCTGAGACTGCAAGTGAAGGGCGGGGTAGAAGTCCAGTCTCCTCTTCTTCTTATATGCTGCCTCGTATGTCAAAAGATTTTTTGCCTAGCCACGGCTCCCCATCCCCACTTGGAGGGCAGCGGCCTGACGGGGGGGGCATTGCTCCCATAGAGGCGGGGCCACTTCCTGGCCTGGCAAGTTCTGCTGTCAGCAAGCTGCCATTCTGTTTTCTGTGACCTCTGTGTACATATCCTTTCCCTGTTACACCCGGCTTGGCTTCTATCATCCTGTTCCTGCTTTGGAATGCAAAAGATAACTGCTGGAGGTTGTGTGGGGGAGAAGATGCTGTAATGCTTGCCTATTGATTTTCCCAGGACTACTGCACCTGTGTTTTGTCTGATGTTCTGCCTGGTTCTCATGTACTGGGCGCGCAACCGTTTCCTTAGCCCGCCAGCGGGAAAGATATTCATTGGATCTGTATCTGTTTGAAGTTCCTTTATTATGCTTGACCTAACTGTGTATCCCCAGTTCTAACAAAGAACGTGTTTGAGTATGTCTTCAACGCTTTGAAATAAATTTTGCTTTTCTTTAAAACGTGGATTTATTCTCGATGCTTGGGGATCCAACATCTGCTCTGGCTCTGGGATACAGAGCAGTGGAGGGGCAGGAGGGGGGGGTGTTTGCAGAGCTTCCGTGGGCTTCGGTGTTTCTCCTCCGTGTCATATTCCTAGCTTTCTTCCCAGCTTCCTCCATCTCTCCCCTTTCTCCTGGGTCATGATTTTTTCTCTGGCTGTCTTGCAGTGAGCATGATAGAATTCTGGCGCTTTGCAAATGTCGAGAGGCCAGCAAAACATTCCCCACATTCCAGGCACTGATAGGGTTTCTTCCCTGTGTGGACTTGCTGGTGCTTGACGAACACTCTCCCGTTGCGTATTCTGTGATGTCTGATGTGGAAGCAAAACACTGACCAACACTCCAAGCATTTATGTGGCTTCTGTGTGGGGGCTCTGATGCCTCTCAAGACCCACTTCTGAAGTAAGGCATTTCCTGCAGTCCAAGCACTTGTAGGGTCTCTCTCCTGCATTACAAGGCCCCTGAATCAGGGGTGTCAATCGTAAGGCCCTGGGGCCGGAACTGGCCCGCCCAGGCCTCTTATGCGGCCCCGTGAGCAGCTAGTGCCAGGAAGGGGAGGCTGCTCGAGGAGTGGGCGGAGCCACTCTGATTGTGGCTTCGGCACAGCAGAACCACCTCGTCTGCAGCAGTCAAGCAGCATGGGAGCGTCTGCCCAGTGCTGCACCGCTGGCTCTCCAGTCCACCCATGTGGGTTTTCCTTCGCACCCCCCTCCCAGCCCATGAGGCCTTGCAGCGAGAATACACCAACTTGGAGCTTACCAGCTGCAGTCCTTTTTGTCTCCGGTACCCGGCATTGCATTTTATGGCACACGTGGCCCGGCCTGACAAAGCGACATTTATGTCGGATCCGGCCCTCGTGACAAATGAGTTTGACACCCCTGCCCTAAACGGCTCTCGCCCCCAAGAGCTCTGCATGCAGGACGGCAGCGGGCAGGGGAGGGGGGGCACAGGCAAGTCTCCTCCCCAGTCAGCCTTGGAGGCCCAGGACTGGCTTCGAGAGAGGACAGCTTTGATGCCCAAAGGGGCGGGAGCAGGAGTCTCCCAAAGGGGCAGCAGTGAATGATGGGGCGACTCATTCATTCAAGGAAGGGGGGGGAGCCAATGGGAAAGCAGAGCCCCCAATGATCCCACACATCTGCTTCTGGGTTTGCTAAAACAAAGTGACTTCCCTTCCTGTGGGGATGGCTCTTGGTTCAGGCGAATACTCCCCCTTGCTTTGGAGCAAGTGTGCCAAAATATGGGGACCTTACTAACGGACAGCAAGATTCAAGTCGCTCACTGCGTAGGTCTGAAGCAATAGAATGACGTTTGAGTCCTGGGGGGCACCTTGAAGACCAACAAAGTTTAATTCTGGGTAGAAGCTTTTGTGTGCATGAGAGGGAGGGTGCAGGAAGGGTTGCCTGCCTCAGTGCTTAGTCCTTGTGGCCCTTTCTTACATACCCAGGGAAATGCCGATCACCACTTTGGGGGTCTGGAAGCAATTTTTCTCCAGGCCGGTTTGGCTGAAGATCGTGGAGGGTTTTTTGTTTTGTTTTTTTGGTCATCTTCTGGTCACTGGGTGTGTGGAGGGGGAGGTTTTTGTGAATTCCCTGCATTGTGCAGGGGGGTTGGACTAGATGACCCTGGAGGTCTCTTCGAACTCTGTCATTCTCTGATTCTTCTGATCTTCGTGTGCCTGCACGTGAAAGCTCATGCCCAGAATTAAACTTTGTTGGTCTTCGAGGTGCCTGGCTGGACTCAGACTTTGTTCTAACGGACAGTGAGTTCACACTGTGGAAAACTCAAAAGGCTTTGCCTCGCCTTAAGAACTTCAGCAAGAGCAGCACCCAGGTGGGCTTCTGGTCAGCAGAGCTGATGGCCGCTGGCATGAATAAGGTCATGGGCAAGAACGCTTCTGCACCACCATTGAGACGCACGACTCGCATCCCCTCCCCAGGCCAAACAGCACCTTTGCGGATGCATTGCCAGTAGTAGCGCTTTACTCTGTCCCTGCGGAGGCATGCGTGCAGGTGGCTGCGGAGGGCAGTCTTCTACACTAGGGTGCCCACTGGACTAGGCTCAGGGACTGCCGGCTCCAGACCCCAGCTCTTGAGAGCCCACAGAGAAGTGTGAACAGGCCGCCTTCCAAGAAGTCAGGGCCCCCTTGTGACAGCCAAGGGGCACCTCAGCAGAGGGGCCGCCAGACAGCTGAAGGGAGGAGGCCCTCCTCCTTACCACGCTGGAGCAACGCCTCCTGCCCATCTCAGCAGTGAGCAGACCCTCACACACAGGCCGCCCCACACCTGCCTGGGAACTGGGCCCAGGGAAACCTGTACTGGACTAGCTCCCTGGGCCTACATTTCCCAGGTCCCCTCTGGCCCCCGTGATTGGCCAACAGAGGGTTTGGAGGGAACGGTTGCGCCAGTCAAGGGTGGTGGCTGGGAAGAAGAGATGAAAGGCCCCGCCCCAAACGGGGAGGGGGGGTTCACTCTCCCGGGGGGGGCCAGAGCCGGGCGGGGGTCCTGCTGCAAACAGAGGGATTCCCTCCTCCAAAAGGGGTGAGTCAGCTGGAAGCCAAAGACCTCCAGTTGAGGTTTGGACAGTAGAGTCAGAGGTGTTCGGGCTTCTTATTTCGCTGATTCACCTGCCTTTACTGTGCTCATTTCTCCTACATGTTTTTGAACGACAGTTGTGATGAAGCCTCTTGAATAAAACCAGTCTGCTACTCTGCCTGGGTCCTCAGGCCTCATTCGGTCACGCATAAAGGGGAAGCCATACTGGGAGAGTCCTGTACAGAGGGGCCGGGTGGGTGCTCTGGGCCCTCCCGAGGAGACCCGCACCAGAGTGGTGGCAGCCAGGAGAGAGAACCTTCCTAGCTGCTGCCTGCCACGGGGCCTTTCCTCCTCAGGCTTCCCCCCACCCCACCCCAGTGCAGTCCTTGAGGCAGGGGTGTCGAACTCATTTGTTATGGAGGGCTGGATTTGACATAAATGGGACTTTGTCGGGCCGGGCCATGCGTGTGTCATAAAAGGTAATGCCAGGTAGTGGAGAGATAAACTTTATAAGGGATGCAAACACAAAGGTGTTTTTTTTTTACTTAAAATAAAAACATGCCTGAAACATGAGCACTCTTGCAATATTTTGTTCATTTAACAATCTCTGATAACTGACACTTCCTTGCTCTGAATTATTGCATCAAAATGTCTGTGCTGTTGCAATGGGGAAGGAGCCTCAGCCCAGGGCGGGGAGCAGACGTTTGCCTATCTGTCTCTCCTGAGCGACTGAGAAGAGTCTGGGAAAGCAAGCTACGAGGCGGCAGCAGCAGCAGAACTGGAGGAAGAAGCAGGAGGCAGCCAGTCCCTTGCAGGTCTGACAGAAGCCCTCTGGGGGGCCTGATGTGGCCCCTGGGCCACATGTCTGACACCCTGCCTTAAGGTAAATAAGATGCATGTAAATGTCAGGGATGCTCTAGGCTGATCCTGCATCAAGCTGTGGGTTTGACTAGGTGGCCGATACGGCCCCTTCCAACCAGTGTTCCCTCTAAGCTGAGTCAGTGTGAGCTAGCTGTTTTGTAGCCTCCAGTTCACCCATTTTTGTCTTAGCTCAGGAAGGATGGCTCCATTATGCAGGAGCCAAATCGCTCACTCACAGCTTTAATGCCAGTTGCTCAAAGTAGAATTTTTGCTCACAGGACTCCACAGCTGAGAGGGGGCCGTTGCTTCCAACTGTTATGATTCTGTCAGCCCCGACAGGTCTAAGCGTTAGAGGAACTTTGTTTCTAGAAGTTTTTATTCCGCAGCTGTGTTAATTCTTGAAGTGGGAGAGAACTCACCCAAGCAGAGAAGGCAGGAAGCTCTCCTGCCTCTAACTCCATTGGGAGGAGCCTTCCTTACCTCAGACGGGAAGTTCTTCTGTTCCACCTGTATCTACCCTGACATGGAGCTAGAGGATTTCCGAGGGCCGCGACAGTTACATGATCACAGAAGAGAAGCCATGTTGGATCAGGCCTGTGGCCCCTCCAGTCCAACACTCTGTGTCACACAGCGGCCAAAACCCAGGGGCCACCAGGAGGTCCACCAGTGGGGTCTGAACGCTGGAAGCCCTCCCACTGTGGCTCCCCCCAGCACCAAGAAGACAGAGCATCACAAGCAGTATTTGACTTGGAGGTTGGTTCTTAATATTCGGATTCAGCTGCTGACCTTGAGGCTTCAGAGCAGCAAACGGTAGATTTGTGTTGGCCAACAGAAGGCAAACTGGCTCCACATCCCCCCAGAAAGGGCTCAGGGCTCCGTTCACCAAGAGCCATCCAAAAGCCCCAACTCTGGCCAGCTTCCCTTCAGGCGAAAGATGGGCCTGGAGAATTTTGATTTTTTTAATTCGGAGAAAGATATTCTCAAAATCGAGCCATTATGCTGCTTGGGTTAATCTAATGCCAACATGAATCCCTTGCCCGCCAGGATTGCTGGCTTTTTACTACGTATCAGTTTACTGGTCAGAGCCTTTTTGGCTGGGAGCACGTGGTGGATAAGCACCCCACTTCTAAAAGGTCTGAGGTTCCTCCCCCTTCTCCGGGGCAAGGATGGGGCAAAGTGTACTTTCCTCATAAAACCTGCTTTCTGCCAGCTTTTGAATAGACAGCCGTCCACAACAGGGGTCCCCAACGTGGTGCCCACGGGCACAATGGTCCCCGCTGACACTTCCTGGCACCCACCAAGTGCTTCCAAAAAGCAGGAAAGGCCAGGTGGGGGTGTTGCCCAGCAGGGCTTCTGATTGGCCACTGGAGACCTGTCTGGCTGTGCCGATTAGAACAGCCTTGTTCCAGAGGCAGCTGCCACCACGGTGTCTGTGCTTTCGAGTGTGCCTTTCAATTACACCCCCCTTCTCTCCCCGCACTCAGGCTTCTTCTCTGCGCGTGTGGCTCCGCCTCCTACAGCAGCCATTTTGTGGTTCCGCCCACTCCATGCAGCAACATTTCAAAGGTGCTCAGAGCCTCCAGAAGGGACTGCCTGACCCATTCCGATGAGCAGCTGGGCACCCTGCTAGGGTTTTGCTAGCCAGGAACTGATTTTATCTTCCGCATTCTGAACCGTCCAACCACAAATCCCCCTTTTTTGGTCTGTGGCTAGAAGCAAACTTTTTTATCACTGGATTTTCCCCCCCTGCTGAGAAACGGGGGCGGCCCTCCCCACTTGAAGGCGAGGGAACCTCCCAGCCGTCCAGCGATCCTGGCCTGGCCTGGCCCGGCCCGGCGGTGTCTCGGTTCTGGTCAAGGAGCCCCGGGGCAGTGGCGGTGGCGGCAGGAACTGGCCAAGAGAAGCTGGAGCCAAGGACGGCGGGGCTGTGCCCGGAAAGCCACGCTTGCCTCGGCATGCACAGCCAGAGTTCAAGGCAAGGGGAAAAGACCCGTTTAAAAAAAAAAACACCAGGAGACTCTAGGCAGCAAAAAGCCAGTAAAAGCAGCAAGAACACACCCTCAGAAAGTGATTCTGACCGGACCACTTTGTGTATTTATTTTTCATTTCAAGGTAGCCTTTGTGGGAGGACCCATGGCTTTGCCTTCACACCCACAGAAGCATGGGCAGGGGGCTGGATTGAACGGGAAGAGGGCCTTTGCAGGCCAGTCAGCCAAGAGGAAGCCCTTCCGCGTGTCTCCGGAGCGCCTCAGTGGTGGAAGAGACGGAGGCTGGTGTGGGCCAGTGTGATCCCCAGCTCATCGCAGGCTTCAATCACCACTTGGTCAGCGGCCGAACCGGAAGGGGCCGCAATGAACTGGACGCCACTCTGGGGGGGGAGGGGAGGAGAGGAGAGAGAACAAGACGTGGCTCACTGGACCAGTGTGGTCTGTAGGGCACAGGACAGGACGCAAAACGATCCAGTGGAAGGCGGCACCCCAAATAGCTGGGGGGGGGAGGGGGGAGATGAG